>NC_089745.1:2043417-2103417 GCF_040412425.1 Macrobrachium rosenbergii | reverse complement strand
TCCGATCCATTGCGCAAATGGCTGCCTTGAGCAGTCAGGATAACGGAGAATTCTCAGGACAAACACTGGAGAGTTTTCTAATTCCGGAAAGAGACAGAAAAAAAATGACAGAAAATAAAATGACCGGGCGATGATTCTTACTTTTTTTTTTGAGGGAATAATGGTTTTTTTCTTTCTTTTTTCCGTTATTCACCGACGGGGGAAAATATTCAAGGCTGCGTAACTGTCTGCTTCGATCATTGCGGAGGATGGCCGCTATTCCGTCTTGGTTGAAAAGCGCCTGGAAAAAAGTTCAAGACAGACTCCAGCCAAATTCCAGAGAGGACAGAGAAATGGGAACCGTTTGAAGTTCTTACATATATATATGTGTGTATGTATGTATGTATATATATATATATATATATATATATATATATATATAACATATATATATATATATATACCTGCTCATATACATATATATATAAAAGTCCACGATCAAATTCCTGTTACAGAACATAGTATATTAAAATATATATATATAGGAACATATATATTAAAATATATATATATATATATACAGAGCTTATAGCTTTCGTTCATCTACTGTGGACCTGATCGCTAAAAATGGAGTATTAATATACAAACTCAAAAACAATAAATATAAATTATATTTTTTAATTTACTATGTTCTGTAACACGATTTGCCTAACATTTATGTTAGTATTATATAAGCGACATATTTTATTTTATATTATATATATATATATATATATATATATATATATATATATATATATATATATATATATATATATATATATCACTGCTGTTCAAACCAGACTAAAAAGTTCCGTTAAAAAGAGTTTAAGAACTCAAACTAAGTGGTTACCCATATAAGCTGTGATCAAAGCGGAAAAACAAACGTGTTACAGTATACATACACAGCATAAACATATACATACATTATGCATACATACACACATACATACATACATTCTAGTTGCGTCTCAAGTCTCATTCAAACCAACTGCTGCTCACACCCGGGTCTACTGGAAATTTCTAAGAATTAAAACAAGGGCTTACACAACACAATACTAATCAAATCTAATTCTGTTTAGTTTTTTAATTTTATTTTCTTTTTAAGCGCAAAGTCAACGAAAGGGACTACGAAATCCGAATTCCTAACCCGGGCCCTACATACATACATACATACATAAACACATACATACATGGTTATTTACTGACAAAAGAATATACATAAAAACAAATATAAGTAAGCAACAGAAATAAGGCATGCATTTGCCCAATACAACTTCAAGTACAACATACGCATTGTACAGGTTATTATTACATATATATAAGTTCAAAACATCAGTAACATACCGACACAGTTCAGATATATTCTCTGTTTCATTTAGGAGGTCACATACATACATACATACATACATATATACATATACACATACATACATGCATGGTCAGGTCGGCAACGTGACCTCGTTCTGAACCTGTGGATGCAGTTCGAATCCAGGTATCGGACATTGGAGTTACTTCATAGTTCTTGCATTTCCATCTAAGGCTTTGTACTTGACAAGCGTATTGAAAAAAGCGTGAAGAATTCGAGGAGTTAAGAGGGCATTGTGGCTATTACAATTACATACGGATCTGGTAAAAAGTGACCAGTAGATTCCATATATACATACACACATACATATATAGACATACATACATGCGTACGTGCCCTGAACACAACCCTTTACCCAGCGAATGTTTATAGACTCTATACATTACATACATACATAGCCTACATACATACATATATACGAGCCCCGAACACAACCCTTTACCCAGCGAAAGTTTCTAACAAGCGGAAAAACTAGCGAGGGCTGACGAAACAGAAGAGGCGTATGGTGAGATCTCTCGCGAAAGCCCTTGAAACCAGCTGTCGAATGGTTTACCCTGCTCATTCTTCTTCTCCTTCTTTTGTAGCTTTACAGCCAGACATACCTATTAGCTGCCCAATTTCTCTAAGTGCCTATAAAAGTTTTATCGCCAAACTGGAATTCTCGACACCAGCCCCTTCCTAAAAAAACACACACACACACAGGGTTTCAAAACACTTCGACGACAGAAAACGGAAACACAATAGATCGGCCTAAATGCAAGTGTGACATTTAAAAAAAAATTCGGCCAATTGGGAAAAGGTATAAATCAATACTATCTTTAAACGCAATGGCTCCAAGAACATAGTTTCCCAGCAATTCATTTTTTTATTGATATCCGTCAGACTTTGAAAAATTATTTAGCGACTCAAGAAAAGTTCCCAAAAATAAAAACAAACTTAAAAAATAGCAAAAAACAAAATATATTCAAATACAATTATTAACATTCTTAATAAACATCACTTGACACTTTAAAAAAAAAAAAGCGAAAGTAATGACGATCCAGGAAGGTACAAAAAAATTTTTACAGAAGTAAAAGAAAATTTAGCAAAAATCAAAAAATTTACCTACATTTCAAGATTTTATTTGCGTAATAATTTTTTAAAAATTAAGACAAAAAAAAAGACCTCTGGTGATATAGAAACCAACGAATATAGCAAAATATATGAATTTAAGGGAGAACTTAAGCTAAAACCCGATAGATCAATGTAAACATACGATAAACATTTTGCTTTGAAAAATGAAGAAATAACCCTAAATAAAAAAAATCTAGGAATGATGATCAATAAATCTCTAAAGAATCACCAAACACACAATACATAAAACTAAATACACGAGTCACATTCTATTTTCTCGCTCTCGTCAATGTAAGACCCTTTACAAACCCGAAGGAGTTACTTGAAGTTCTGCTTTCGCAAGCACTGCCAAATAAGCATCAGTCTGCATGCAAGCGCTTTAGGTTAACTATTATTCACTATTCAAAATGTGCAAGCACAAGAAGGGAACCAATTAAATTATAGTAATGTTTTGTAAAAATAAGAGAGGTGAAAAATACATCGAAGACAACAGACGAATAAAATAAAAAAAAATACTTCCTAAAAATACACACACACTCACTATTGTGCTTACTAGGCTTACACATATATATATATAGTATATCTATATATATACATATATATATATATGTGTGTGTGTTTGTATGTAAGTGTGTGTGTGTCTGTTTATACATATTCCTTACACAATTTCAGCATGTTAATTAAAAAAAAATTAACACGGCTCTTTAAACTTTAACATCACAGCCTTTGTTTAAACTGGTCAGTATCGAAATCGACAAGGATTCACTCCATGTACAATGGGCACGTCAGACGTCAATTGGTGCGGAAAGAAGCTGTCTTATACCATAAAGTATACACAAGGAAACTTGACCACACAGTATAAAGTAAAGTAATACATTTTCAAAGGGGGGTACGGATGAAGAACTCCGAGAAAGCGTTAAAATTGGGTTGATAGGCTGTGGGCGTCTGGCACCATAAACAATATTGAGGACAGAGAGAGAGAGAGAGAGAGAGAGAGAGAGAGAGAGAGAGAGAGAGAGAGAGAGAGAGAGTTTTTTGTATACGTATGTATGCTCATACATGCATGTACATTAAGTAGAAGGGCATGTAACATAATAACGCATGCAAGTGTGGATCTAGCTTTACATAAACCAATAATCTCTAAGTGATCAGTATGACCTCTTGTCAATTTTATTTTATTCTGCGACAACCATAAGAAAATAATTTCTTTTGCTAAAATACATCTTTGGTATTTCTTCCTTACATAAATAAAAGGGAAACAGACAAAATGTTAATTAGGTTTTATTTGCCGTTTTTTTGTTATTAGTTTCTCTTGTCAGGTCTTTCTTAAATCTTTCGGTATTTTTCTTCATCTCTTAGTCTTCTGTTACTTTTTCTTCACTGGGATGGATAATGTATATATGTATATGTATAAAACGATCCTGCCTGCTCATTCAGCATCTTTCTGAAACACTTGTAGTCTCTAGTTTCTCTCTCTCTCTCTCTCTCTCTCTTTTGCTAAATCTCCGTTTCCATTCCAAATCACGCCCCACTCACGAAGAGGCACTCCCCAATTCTTCATTTCCATTCTGACCCACAAGCGCTGCTATCATCGCTTAATCCTATCTAAATCTATCTCTATGGCTTTTGGTGATAGCATCTCTCGGGTAGACGGAGTCTGGTCGAACACGACCTTTAACGAGACAAATTCCCCTTCAAATAGTATCATGCTCATCTCAGAATGTGCAAGTAATCTGGGAAAATGTAAAATTCAACCCCTCGATTTTACCAGAGAATCTGAAGCCTAAAACAGAAGTCATGACATAGATTAAATCTTTGAATTTAGGCTTTTCCAAATCTAAAATTAATTCTTCTTCTTCATCTTCATTATTATTATTATTATATTATTATTATTATTATTATTATTATTATTATTATTATTAATGTCCTAAAATAATATGGAAAACGATTGATATGGAAAATAACCTAAAAAGTACATCAACTCCACAACAAGTTGGGCAACTTTCAGGAAAACAGGGCAGGGCAGAGAGAGAGAGAGAGAGAGAGAGAGAGAGAGAGAGAGAGAGAGAGAGAGGAGGGGGGGGGTTTGCCAATGAAATAAATATGACAAATAAGTCAACACAGTTCATCATACGCACGAATACCTACACATTTATTCTTGTACTATTCCTAAGGAATAAAAAGTACCACTTCTTTTGGGGATCAGGTCCACTAGGTCAATGTGGGACTACTCTCTATCGTGCAATGATCGTTGAAACTGTTCCCTTTAGAATTAATGACATTTTCCACAGGCATTACGTCCAATCGGCAACTGGTCACAATGAGACCTAGAAGAACCTGTCTCTCCCACTCATTCAACTCCAAGGTCCAGATAGAAGAGGAAGGTTGATAAAAAATACCAGGCGTTCCTGAAACTAACACTCAACCTTAGCGGTCTCCTTCAAGCGGCAGTGGGTTATAATGAGGCCCGAAAGTCAAGAGGAAGAGGGCATAACAGTTAGTATGAGTGTTTTAGGCAATGCTGAATCTCGGCCGGACATCAGAGTAGCCTCACATATCTTCATTTGAATCTAGGCTTAATAGTGACAAGCGTTTCCAAATGTGAGGAAATCGAGAGGAGGCCATTGTGGCTAAGAAATGCTGCATGTTGCCTAAGAAATGCTGCATGTTGCTTAATATTCCTGAATATGAATAAAATGGCCTAAAATCTTAATGCAGGAATCTTTACGCCAAACGCCTTAGGAGAAAAAGGATGAACCGAAGAGAAAAGGTGCCGATCTAAGGGCCACAAAAAAATAATAACAGGTACTTCTCGGGTTCAATGGCGACGACTACATTACGGATGAAAGTACTACTACTACTACTACTACTACTACTACTACTACTACTACTAATGCTATTCTTTGTTACAGATATAGCAATAGAAGCAGTTAGGCCAATTTCTCCAAGACAGAGCGGGCTGGAGGAATGATTCGTGTTGGGAGTGTGTACGAGAGAGAGAGAGAGAGAGAGAGAGAGAGAGAGAGAGAGAGAGAGGGAGGGGTGGGAAGGGGGGGTAGGGAGGAGTGGGCTGAGTGACAGGGGAGTGTGGGTGGTGGGTTAGAGGGTGGGCGTGACGGATGGGCGGGCGAACATGGAACCCGGTAGGTGGTCGTGAGCATTCCTATGCCTTCGTCTGCCTCCTCTGGCTTGTTGGCCTCATCCCGTTTTTTTTTTTTTTTTACTTTAAAGGTCACGAGATGGAAGAAGAAGAAGAAGAAGAAGAAGAAGAAGAAGAAGAAGAAGAAGAAGAAGAAGAAGACGCACGTCTGGAAGTAATAACTGCAGTCCTTCCCTCTCGCCAAAAAACGATATTATAACGCTAATAACAACCAAGATTTGTAAATTCCAAGATTACGGAACCTCTCTCTCTCTCTCTCTCTCTCTCTCTCTCTCTCTCTCTCTCTCTCTCTCTCTATATATATATATATATATATATATATATATATATATATATATATATATATATATATATATATATATATATATATATATATATAATATATGTTTATATATATACATGTACAAATTTATGCATATATACATATATATGTAATATATGTATATATACAATGTATGTATATATATTACTTATATATATATACACATATATATATATATATATATATATATACACATATATATATTATATATATATACCCAACCTGGTGGGTGGTACCCATCCACAATTATTCCCACACGCAGCTTTCTACTTATTCGTATAGATGTCAGCGCTAAATCTATTATAGTAATACAGAATGAAACCCTTGGAATTAGCGTTTCTAGGAATCTAGACAAGGACTGTAATTTCTATAGTCAGGAGAGAGAGAGAGAGAGAGAGAGAGAGAGAGAGAGAGAGAGAGAGAGAGAGAAAAGGTTTTTAAAACTTTTTAAAAAGTTTATGCCTAACTTATTATCTATAACATTATTATTATCTAATAACATTTTATATATATATATATATATATATATATATATATATATATATATATATATATATATATATCTTAATATATATATATATATAATATAGCATCAGCGAATATCTAATTTCCCCTTCTATCTATTTCTCTAGGCAACAACCTAATTTCAGAACTGATTGATCGTTTTCACCTTTGTCACTAAACAATGTTTTTCGGGAAAGAACATTGATTTTAGTATATACATCCTTAATGTGATTACGACTAAATGTAGGATATTGCTTTTACTATACTCTTTGAATATTAATATAATTGAGTACAGGAATCTGTTATGATCATGTTAACTAAATAATAAAACATTTTAGCACAGCATACAACTTTTACATTGATGCAGCCTATAGATTATATTCTTATGCAAAATATAAATTCAGATTGAAGACCGTGCGAGTAAGAATCCGGGAAAACGCAAGCGGGAAGCGATGTCCGGAGCTTAACAGTAGAGAGAAAGCTGAGACTAAATCGTTCAGTCCGGGTTTGACTGATTTCCATGGGGTGAATGTGCATCTGGGAATGAGTGGGTTGACAGGTGTTACGAAGCCACCTGAGAGGAGGAGGAGAAAGGGAAGAATGTCTTTTACCATACATTCTAATTTTTATAAGAGGTCTAATCTCGTTCTTTTAAGTAAAACTTAATATAAACATGTAAAAAATGCTCCGAAGTTTCTTCGGCGCAATCGAGTTTTCTGTACATCGTACAATCAAGTCCACCGAAAATAGATTTATCTTTCGGTGGTCTCGGATAATGTTGTATGAGCCGCGGCCCATGAAACTTAAACCACGGGCAGGTGATGGCCTATCCTACATCGTTGCCAGAAGCACGATTATGGCTAACTTTAACTTTAAATAAAATAAAAACTACTGGGGCTAGAGGACTGATTAACATACCAATTTGCAGACCTCTAGCCTCAGTAGTTTTTAAGATCTGAGGCCGGACAGAAAAAAGTGCGGACAGAAAAAGTGCGGACGGACAGACAAAGCCGGCACAATAGTTTTCTATTCAGAAAACTAGAATTGTTCTGCACTTAAAAATGTCCATTCACTGTTCAGCGAAGATGAACGTAACTAATGTGACGCTGTTTTATATAAGCAAGCCACCTATCACCTGCTATCTCTCAAGCTCATTGCTTCCACCTGTTCTACGTATCACTAATGACGTTTTTAAGAAACAAAATAAAGATAATCGCTGGAACGACTTTTGCGTGAACCACATTGGTCTCATTAAAGGTACACATTAATTTATCACAATATAAAAATACGCAAATGGATGGAATGGCATGATCTTAACATCTTGTGTTATCCTATCGTTATTTATTCATCATAATTTTCATAATGTTCATTATATAGTACCAATGCAATAATAAAAGAGGCAAATAATGAATCAACATTTTCAGTGACATTATATATATATATATATATATATATATATATATATATATATATATATATATATATATATATATCTACAAGCGTTATATATATAATATATATAACGCATGTAGATGGAAATCTATCAATAGACAGATTTAATGTACACAATTATTGTTAAAGTCTGAAAATACACACAATTCTAGTGAACAGATATGAAAACATAACTGCATTTAGGTACGTAAGAATACGTATACACAGAGAGAGAGAGAGAGAGAGAGAGAGAGAGAGAGAGAGAGAGAGAGAGAGAGAGAGAGAGAGCATCCGTGAGTGATGAAAAACTCCTTACAATGCATATACAGGTTCGTAGATGCGCAATCGGCCCACACACATAGAGGGAAGGAAAGGGAGAGAGATGAGGAAGAATATCTCCATCATAGCTCTCCCGTATTCCTCCTCCTCCTCCTCCTCCTTCAGCGGAGTAGCCTCCAGGTCACTCACAGGAGAAGACCCAAGGAGGACCACCACCTCGCCCTCCACACTTATACACCCTGAAGACACGCCCACTCTGTCCCATACACAGCCGTACACCAGGTCACAACGAGAATCGATGATTAACCAATGAGCTTGGAGGGCTAAACTTCGTTAATTGCGTCAACGAGTCGGGTCTGAGTGGGTCCTGGGTATGGGCATACCCTGCGGGCACCACCACCACCACCACCACCACCACCTGCCCCGCGGGAATCCTCGCGGCGGGCACGAGTGTTGTCATATTTCTTATTTAAAAGGTCTTCGGCGTAGTACACGGAGCTGGTGTCAATCCGGCGATTCAAGGAACACCGGGAAGTATCGTGGTTGGAGCGAGGTTGTTGGGGGGAGGGCGGAGGGGGTATATTTTGGGGGGGGGGGGCAGGGGGTGGTAAAGGTTCAGAGGCTGTGGAGGGCCCGAAATTGAAATGTTATTCGGAATAGCGGAGCGAGCGTCCATTCCTAAAAACCCTGCTATCGGACAAACTAATAATTCACCGGGGTTGGACACGTCTCCCAGGGCCCCAGACGTCCTAACCCGAGGGGCGCCTCCTCCCCGCCGTACGCCCTTGCTGCAGGAAGCAATAGAGGTGAAAGTGGCGAATCTCGGGCCTCGTTAACAACTCCCGTGGCACCGAGACCTACCAGAAATTGAACCGTCGGAGGAAGATGGACACACGAGGGCATCTGGCGTTATGCAATAATGACCTCTAGAGACCATTACTCCAAGGGCAACGAGAGGGAATGCAGTCGGGAGTCCGGCGCGCCGGGAGGGCGTCCCGAGTCAGACCTCAAACGACGTGGAGGGCCCAAGACCTACCCGAAGAAAACTAGAGGCCCCTCCAAGATGTAGTAGTAGAGCAACGCCGACGCCAGAGGCGTTCGGCGTAAACGCCGATCCCGTGAGATGACGAGAGAGAGAGAGAGAGAGAGAGAGAGAGAGAGAGAGAGAGAACGCGCTCCTCCTCCTCCTTTCCACCAATCATAGGACTCTAAAGGTCGCTGCAGAACGCCAGATTAATCGGTGATTGGTTGGCGATAAGGCATAGCATAGCATAGCAGAGCACAGAGCAGAGAGAGAGAGAGAGAGAGAGAGAGAGAGAGAGAGAGAGAGACGCCTACCGGGTGGCCTTTTAAAAAGCAAGAGTAACCCCTTGCGGAATTACGTCAAGGGCAGCCATTATTCAAATTTAATGTGTTCGCCAGCATAGTAATTAAGACATCTGCAGGTTATTTACATTGGCTGAGGGGAAGACACCGACGCTGCCTTCGACGGACGATTATAATACACACGAACGCACTCCTAGTTCCCCCTTCCCCCCCTCCCTAAAAACACCGTTCCTACTAGGCCTTTATTACCCTCTGATCCACCCCATTTCCCCTCCCCCTCTCCCTGTTAACACTCACTATCTTTCCCCTTCCCTTTCGACATCTTCATCTCTCCCTTACAATTTGACCACCCTAAACCTCAGTCCCCCCAACCTCTGACACCCTTGAACTCAGTTCCCCCTCCCCTCTGACACCCTCAACCATCTACCTTCCCTCCCCTTCCCACTATTATTCTTCTTATATAATCCCCCTCCCATCTTCCTAACCCCTTCACCTCATTCCCCCTCCCTTTGAAATAATCCCTCTGAAACAAGAAAAATCAGAAAGGATAAACAGACTGATTGATTGTTCTTTGGTACGCAAAACACTGGCGTTGCAAATGACAAGGTCACCAACGCTGAAATATTTGGATTATATTTCCGTAAAAGGTCAAAAAAGTACATACCAAGTAAGACACGAGAGAGAGAGAGAGAGAGAGAGAGAGAGAGAGAGAGAGACAGACAGACAGACAGAGAGAGAGAGTAAATCATGGGAAGATAGACGCTGCAAGTAATGCAAAAAAAGATGGCTATAATAAAAATCCGTAATTAATTACATGAACGCTAATTACAACATATTCTCAGCTCCTCATTTCAACATATATCGCAACACGACACCACAGGAGAGTTCCACCCACAGGAAATTAATAATAATAATAATAATAATAATAATAATAATAATAATAATAATAATAATAATGAAACTTTCTATAATGCTTAATTTCTGATATGTAATTGCATAAAGTTAACTTTTAAACTAAGCATGGAAACAAGTTATAATAAAAACAAAATTTTAAAAATTTAAAGAAATTAGAATCCGCATTACTGGCATATAAGAAGTGTTCGCATTTAATGGCTTTTCTCGACAGAAACGCCTTAAAATCGAGATAATCATCTTACTCACATCCTCTCTCAACGCACATACACACACACACACACACACACAAACACAAACACACACACACACAAAGCCTCCGTCTTCCGAGAGCTGACAGACACGTCAACGGCTTAATTAAGACAACGATGCAATTAGCAAACAATACGGGCTGTAATTCTCTCGCCAGATGGGCCGTTAATTGAAACACCTCGCAGGGTAATACTAATTAGGGAGGATGATAATTCTATATAAATATGCCGTGCATTCATACAACGTTGTAGCGCCACAAACCGACGTACAACTACACACACACACACACACACATATATACACACATATTTGTGTACACATATATGCACTACATCTATATATATACACATATATATATGCATACTATATATATATATATATATATATATATATATATATACATATATATATATATATATATATATATATATATATATAATATATATATATATATATATATATATATATATATATATATATATATATATATTTGCTCTTATACAGGATAGGCACCTTTGTCTTTTATCTAAAACTGTTCCACTTTGTTCATATTAGATGGTTGCATACTCCTCCTTCATTACTTCTGCTTTATGCAACATGGTTATGACTGAAGTTATACACTTTTATAAATTAGTATGATGACGTAATATTCTGCAAATTTTGGAAATCATATTTTTCGAACTTCCAGCCCGGACGATTTCACGATCTTTATAATGATACAATTAATATTCTTGCATATAAAAATGCATAAGGACTTTCATTTTTTGTGCTGGAACCACAGTTAGCAGCCGCCGCCCCCCCCTCCCCTGCCCGTCCTCCTCCCAGCCCTCCATTCCACTCGTTCCATGCAAGCACGTAAGAGTTGCATGTGCTTTCACCGCAGCTACTAATCACCTATTATCTTGCCATGAGATCTTAATTAATGCCAGGTAAACTTCAGGTATTTTCTCCGTAACCTCTTCAGTGATCTTTCCAATGCATTATGCCGAAGCCTTCCATTCCATTCCAATCACTCCACTTGCGCACCTGTTATCTTCCTAGCAACAGGATCCATAATACCATCATTATGCCCAGGATTTTCGACCACCTGCGCAGAACGCTCTGAAGCACTCGATAAGGTCCATCTTCCATTGGCTTTACACGAAACATTCGACCAATCGGACAAGACGCCAAGCGCATAACAGTGAGACGGGTTCGGCGCACCTGGTTACTACAGATTTCGTATCTGGGGTTTTCCGAGGCCAATTTGAATAATTACGGGGGACCGGTAAAATTTAAAGGGAACCCCCATATTGTTATATGGAGTCGTAGGTCATGTTTCTGCATTTGCTCAAGTCTCGGTTTTGGCTCAGAAGCGGAGTTGTGCTGTAATTTGTCCTAGCGAGACGATGGTGTTCTGAGTCTGTATTTTAATGTTTCCGTGACTGATACTGCTACTAATACAACTATTATTATTATTATTATTATTATTATTATTATTATTATTATTAGATCACTGAGACTGAAACGCTCACCTAGAGAATTTATTATAAATATTCGAAATATATATTCACGAAAATGGAACATATACTTCTGAGAGTATTTTTATTATTATAAATATTTATTATTATTATTAATTATATATATTAGATCACTGAAATAAATCACATAGATTTTCGTGAATTTTGGAAATGAATATTCATTCGAGAATAAATATATATTTCCGTTATTTTTGGTGTATTATTATTATTATTATTATTATTATTATTATTATTATTATTATTATTATTATTATTATTAGACCACTGAAACTAGAACTTTTCGTGAATAAATGTTCGGAAATATATATTCATTCTAGAATAAATATATATTTCCGTTAGTTTTTGGTGTATTATTATTATTATTATTATTATTATTATTATTATTATTATTATTATTATTATTATTATTATTATTATTATTATTATTAATCAGATCGCAAAGAATAAAACGTGTCTCGAGACTACTTTTGTGAAGAGATATCTTTACCCAATAATCATATGTACGATTAAAGACCATATGTACAATGTATTTATTACCAAGTGCATGAGAACATATCCAATTCGGCTAAGAAAAGCTTACGTTTACCAAGTTAGGTAAATCATTTAATAAAAGGCGGTCTTAAATTTAGTCCTGATGATGTGAATGAAAGGAAGGGGAAAAATACGAACGGGTGAAGAAGGAATGGTAAGAAATACAAACCAGAAAAACGTCCAATACAAAAACTACACTTGGGGAACGGTGTAGTAATACCCTCCTCAGACTTTAACAAGTCTCCAATTAAGTACGTGAAAATAACAAAAAGAAAAAAAAAAAACAGCTCTCGAAGAAAATCAGTATCATCTGCCAGCTCAGTAAAAAAAGTAAAAATGCGCTGAAGTTTCTTCGGCGCAATCGAGTTTTCTGTACAGCGTATCATCAAGGACACCGAAAACAGATCTATCTTTCGGTGGTCTCGGTATAATGCTGTGTGAGCCGCGGCCCATGAAATTTAATCATGGCTCGGTGGTGGCCTGTCTTATATCGTTACCAAACGCACGATTATGGCTAAATTTAACCTTAAATAAGATCAAAACTACTGAGGCTAGAGGGCTGCAATTTGTTATGTTTGATGACTGGAGGGTGGATGATCAACATACCAATTTGCAGCCCTCTAGCCTCAGCCGTTTATTAGATCTGAGGGCGGACAGAAAAAGTGCGGACGGACAGACAAAGCCGGCACAATAGTTTTCTTCTGCAGAAAACTAAAAATAAAACAAAACTATTCATCAATAACCCAAACACAAATGTTTCACCAAATTTATGTGATATAAACTAGATAATAAAATTTTTAAATCTCAATAAACCAGATAATCTTTTTTCTCTGCAGGATATAAACTGCACGACAATTTTTCTTACAAGATAAATAGTCTCAGTCTTTTTTCTCTTTCTGAATCTGACCCGTTTCAAATGAATAGATAAATCAAGTATTCAGAGCCGAATTAAAACTCTCGACGAGCTGCAATTCCAGGAAACCAACCAACGGTCCTATACACTCAACTAACCTAAACTTAATGTTACCTACCCGAATCTTATCCACAAAGAAAACCACAAATGTATTAACACCAAGAAAATATCTAAATAATTTCAATTTCATAAAATTGAAATTATAATTTAAATTTCATAAAATTTACTTAAAATCATTCATTGTTTTATGTTCCGTCTGATAATCCAGACAGGTACGCTACATCTCCATTATGTTTTCAAGTTAATAAAAGGTTACATTAATTTCTATGCACATAAACATACCATTATAATTTCTATGTACATAAACGTACCCGATAATGGAAGTTTAATTTAACAGGCAAAGCTGATAACCATCTCGGAATATTATGATCGATTGCCACGAAATCTCTGTATAAAGCACCTCCTTTCACACTTTCGTTTTAAAACGTTAAGTAAAAAAAAACACTATCAAATAAATAAATAATTTCCCGATACCGAGTTGGACGTTGCAATCCTCCAGTTTGATTGTTCCTTTGCAATTATTATATGTAAAAAAAATTCAAAAATGGTTAAAAACCGGGAGACAAAAAAAAACAAATAAATGAAAAGGACCTCACTAAAGCGCATACATCTACCACACGGACATTCAAATTATTATTATTGTTAATTAATACGCTACAAAGACCTCTTAATTCTTATATTTCCTGACATTGTTTGGATATCAACAAAATGTACGGACATCGAGAAGTCAAGAGGCCTTTGTAACTTAATATAAAAATATAATTATCACGTGAATATGACAGTATATTATTATTATTATTATTATTATTATTATTATTATTATTATTACGAAATCTATCTACAAAATCTACGGTGCTGAATCGGTGGGTTTCATTGAACATCTCTGCTGAATTAGGATGAGCAGAAATGATCCAGTGACAAAAGATCTGTCAATCATCAATCAATCATATGGTCACGATTCATCCAAAGCCTCTTCGTCATTCTCGAGATATCATTTTTAACAAATCCACAGGCAGGTCTGAGGCAAAGAACACTACCTATTCCTTAATTCGTCTAAAGAGCTCATAATATATCAGTAATATATTTCAATTCGCGCATAGGCTGGAAAACCTAAAACTTATTTTTGAAGGTAAACTAATTACAAGAAAACTTAGTCAACTATTATATGGGGAAATTTATGTCCAAATAGAGAAACTGGTCTTTATTATATGCATTACATGCATGGAGAGAGAGAGAGAGAGAGAGAGAGAGAGAGAGAGAGAGAGAGAGAGAGAGAGAGAGCAACAAACAGACATTTTCAAATGAGTGTTTTTAAGAGAGAGAGAGAGAGAGAGAGAGAGAGAGAGAGAGAGAAAGCAAACGTACAAATCAAACAAAAAATCGCGACCATCAAGTTCACAGAGGACATTAAAATAGGTTAGGGCGTGAGGCTTCCTCGTGGGTGGGTAGTGGGAGGTTGGGGGCGGGCGGGATGGCGGGGCGTTTCGCAGGATTTATCTGAGAATAGTCAAATTTACTAAGGGCTTTTAGCATAACCGGTTAACGCTCCCTTCTCCCCCCTCCCGTACCTCTCTCTCTCTCTCTCTCTCTCTCTCTCTCTCTCTCTCTCAAACGCACACACACACGTTAAATTCTCATTTTCATAATAATTTTTTCTCTCTCACAAGCCCTCTAAAAAAAGTTTGCTTTAGATTTACATAATCGCCCACTTTCTCTCTCTCTCTCTCTCTCTCTCTCTCTCTCTCTCTCTCTCTCTCTCTCTCTCTCTCTCTCTCTCTTACACGCACGCATGCACAGAAAAACACGTTAGGTTTTTTCATAATTTTTTCTCACTCACACCAAAAACAAAATCAGCTTTAGCTTTACTTAACCGGCGCCCCCTCCTCTCTCTCTCCTCTCTCTCTCTCTCTCTCTCTCTCTCTCTCTCTTCCGGCGTTGTATCACAGATGTTGCAAATCTTTCCCATTTACATATCTGCATTTCATGATAGCGCGAGGACTGAATGACCCGGGATGGATTGCAGGAGAGAGAGAGAGAGAGAGAGAGAGAGAGAGAGAGAGAGAGATTCTGAGATTAATGCTAAGAACTTCTTGACTGGAATGAAATCACATAAACAGGATCGTGAAAATCTATGTATGATTGCACAATGGTCTACTTTCATGACAATCTGACTGAAATCCTTCCAGTCATGTAGAAGGTGCTACAATGACAATTGTGATAGTCAGAGTGACGGACAAACACGGGATTAAAGTAACTGACAGATAAGCTTGTGTATGATGGGGTACATCGTAAAAATCTAAGACAGATAAACAGTTAAAGGAAGGGGAAAAACAATAGTTCCCCTCAGATCTGTCCGTAGGGGACTCAGTAAGAAAAAATAAGATGAAGGATAAGACTGAGAATCTAAGAAATTTTGTCAAGAAGCATTTTCTTCTTCGATTTAACAGCCTAAGCCGGAACTTCTCTTTGGAGAAAAAATAACCTGCTGGACTTCTCTTTAAAGAAAAAAAAAAAACTATCATTAAAAAAAAAATCAATTGAGCAACTGTGAGTCGGTAAAAGAATTTTCCCTCCGACAAATGACCCAATAATTTTTTGTCAGTTTAGTTTTGTCAGTTTACATATAACCGAATGAATGAGGCAGTTGACAGCTGCTTCTGATTTACCTACAGGAGCCATCCGATCTTAGAAGAGAGTGTTTTTGCTAGAAAGAAGAAAAATGGCTGTTTAAAAAAAAAAAAATACAATAACGTATTCAGCGTGGCGTGCTGACCTCTCCTCGAACATTTGGTTTGCTGAGTATTTAAGGTCCACCAAATATGGCCTAATAACAAACCTCAGCGCGAGCGTCATCCAAATAAAGAGAAAAACAAAGAAAACCGCTACGGCTTAAAGCAAGGTCTCTCTCTCTCTCTCTCTCTCTCTCTCTCTCTCTTCTCTCTCTCTCTCTTCCTCTTTCCCTCCCTCAATCTCTCTCTCTCTCTCTCTCTCTCTCTCTCCTCTTCCCTCCTCTCCTCTCTCTCTTCTTTCCTCCTCAATCTCTCTCTCTCTCTCTCTCTCTCTCCTCACTCTCTCTCTCTCTCTCCTCTCTCTCTCACGTCAATCAATAAGATCATCTGGGTACGAATATAAACGGACGGCTTTTTACAGTAAAATGAAACATACACCTGCCAATTTGACTCGCTGTAAATGGCCTGCTGTTCGTAAATGAAATTCGCTTGCACTGTTCACTTGTCCTAATCTATATGAAGATCCTATGAAAACAAATATGACGAATCAAAACGAATTTTCTTGATTTTTTCTATATTTTATAAATAATTAGATGGTCGTTCTTGATCCACGAGAATGGTCTACTTTTCATCGTCTTACATTTCTATAAAAGACTCGAGTGACCTTTACTGACCTGTGTTTTCCTTTTGATGCAATCAATTGGCGGATTCTTTTAGGATGGAAAAATAGAGTTATCTTTTACCTATGTTTTCATGTCGATGAAATCAGTTGGAGATTCCGTTATGACGAAAAGAGAAAAGCTATCTGCGAGAACGACGTAAGTATTAAAAATTAACAAAATCAGATCAATATCCAAGACGCCAGGGAAGATTAAAGAAAAATAAACTCCAAAATGAATTCAAAAGAATTTTGCAACCTACGAGCACCTACCACAAATATTTAGCACTTTCTGCTAACCAGCTCTTCCACCGCCGCATAAGCAGTTATATAACAGCCTCCTTGCAATTTTCTGCGCTATAAATCTTAGTGATAAAATCTGGAGTAGATTTACTATCGGAAATATTAACAAAAAACCACTCAAACTACCAGGAAGCACAAAACAATGAAATAATGCTAACTATAATATGCAAAGCAAAAAAACTATGAAACTTAAAACAAAGAATGAAATAACAAAAATAAATATAAAGCAATGAAAAATGACTTACTAATTAAACAGTGCAATTAAATCAATTACTGAATGCAAAATGTAAACAGCTAACTAGCGATAGCTTTAGATACAGGACGATGAAATAATCAATAACAAACAATTACAAAGCCATGAAATAGCAACTGCAGCTAAATACAAAGCAACTAAATACAGCTACGGTACTCTATGCAGAAGCCGACGAACGCACAAATTGCTTGTACAGGTTTATACCAAGGAGTCACGTCACTTCTTCAGTCGGCGTTGTCTTTGCTTGTTTGTTTGTTTGTTTTTAGAGGGAGAGGGGGGTGTCAGTCCTTCAGTAGTTATTTTTTGGGTGGATCATTCTTTTCTGGGGGGGAGAGGCCCCCTTTTTTTTTCTCTCCACCAATGGTATTTTCATAGACAGGTTCTACAGGAGAAAAGTGGGTCATTTACTGCTGTTCTTATGCTCGGACGAGTTCGCTTGACATATTCTTTCTCTCGAAGCCTTTTGGTCAAGGGGCTCCGGGTTGGCATGGGACGAGGTACTTGTCGCTTGACAAGTTGCGAGAGGAAGAGTTGTTTTTCTTTTTTTCCAGCGTTCATTTTATTATTATTATTATTATTATTATTATTATTATTATTATTATTATTATTATTATTATTATATTAATCACAGACACTCCCACTGTAAAGAGGATTGGGCGAGTTAAAACCTGCTTGCTCCAGCATGCAGTATGAGAACAAATATTATATATATATATATATATATATATATATATATATATATATATATATATATATATATATATATATATATATATATGTATACATATATATATGATTATATATAATATATAATTATATATATATATATATATATATATATATATATATATATATATATATATACATATATATATATGATATATATATATATAATTATATATATATATATATATATATATATAATATATATATATATATATATATATATATATATATATATATATATATATTCACAAACATTAAGCCCCAAATTTCGTTCCGCATCCAACTCATTATTTATATTTGCGAATAAAAAAAGTCCCGGTGTTTGTGACAAAAATTCATATAAATATGTATATATGTGTGTATGTATGTATGTATGTATGTATGTAATATGTATGTATGTATATACGTGTGTGTGTATGTATGTATGTACGTGTACTCAACATCCTGTTGAACATCTGAGATACGAACGTGTAAAAGAAAATAGACTACACATTCCTTGCAACATCAAAAGCGTCCGCATGAGAAGACCTGCTCCTTTTAAGCCCATCCCAATTACGAGAGGAGACCCGGAGCAACAATTGGGCTGAAACAGTTAAAAGCTGTTTTAGGGCATCGTAGGCCTACCCGCTGTCACCTAATACGGCCATGGTTCATTAGAAATGGGCGACTACTTTCACGCAAACTTACGAGAAAACAAGTAAAAAAGGCGCTGGAAGGTTCTTTGGCGCAATCGAGTTTTCTGTACAGCCGCTAGAGCGTATAACCAAGGCACCGAAAATAAATCTATCTTTCGGTGGTCTCTGTATATTGCTGTATGAGCCGTGGCCCACGAAGCTCTCAGCCAGCCGTGGTGGCCTGTGTTGTTGCGTTGCCAGAGGCACGATTATGGCTAACTCTAACCTTCAATAAAACAAAAACTACTGAGTCTAGAGGGCTGCAATTTGGTATGTTTGATGAGTGGAGGGTGCATGATCAACATACCAATTTACAGCCTTCTAGCCTCAGTGGTTTTTAAGATCTGAGGGCGGACAGAAAAAGCGCTGACAGAAAAAGTCCGGACAGAATTAAGTGTGGACGGACAGACACAGCCAGCACAATAGTTTTCATTTACAGAAAACTAAAACTAAGTAATGATTGTTGCGGTTTTCAAGTGGAAAGAATCCATCACAATTTTGGACATGAAATGCTTTCCTGATGATGTTACAATGACTGACTAAATTCCTTATTGGTGGTGTCATAATAATGAAAGGAATTCTCGTAGAGGCACTTTATAATGAAGGGATGCCTTCCTTTCAGGAATGAATTTATCAATATCAAAATAGCGGATAAAATTCCTTATTTGCAGTACCGTAATAATGGGAGAAATTCTTGAGGAGACATTTTCTAACGAAGTGATTCCTTCTTCTAAGGAGTGAATTTACAATTTGGGTGAGACTCAATAACAAAATACCAGCTGGTTGTTCAGAGTAGCAGCGCTCTTATAAATCCATTCATAAGAAATATCTTATCAAAACACTAATTATCATTATCTCCTTACTGAATCCAGGAAATATAAATTTCTTGATTCAGCGACATCAATAAGAAGAAGTTAACATTTAGCCTCACAAATAAAGACAGGGAAGATTAATTGTCCCGACTCAGTTTTCCTATTGCCATACTTGTCATCCAATTTTGAAAGATAATTATCAGAAATATCACTTGTTCAGCGTAGGAATGAAGTTAAATGAACAAAAAGTTTACCCCCTTGGACTGCGTGACCTTGAAAAAAATTCAGTCATTAACACTTTTCAAATGGTTCATTTTCCATAAAGAAAAAATACATCAAAATTATCAAAATATAAAATTTCAAAACGAAGAGGTCATACTGCAGTAAAATTTCGGATACCTCTCTCTCTCTCTCTCTCTCTCTCTCTCTCTCTCTCTCTCTCTCTCTCTCAATGAACCTACGCCGATAAAAGCCAGTTTTGAAAACTGCTGTTTGTGGTTTCGCATCTAACCAAAACAAACAAAAAATGAAGAACATAAAATCTCTCTGGGTACGTTTCTGACCTCCTATCGTTCGCGTCTGCTAGGGTTTCAGTCTCTCTCTCTCTCTCTCTCTCTCTCTCTCTCTCTCTCTCTCTCTCTCTATATATATATATATATATATATATATATATATATATATATATATATATATATATATATATATATATATATATCTATCTATATATTATATATAAATATATATATAATATATATATAGGTACATATACAGATCATATATTCATGTATATATATATATATATATATATATATATATATATATATATATATATATATATATATATATGTATATAATACATACATATTTACACATTATATATATAAATATAAAATTTTGTGTCTGTTTTGACCAAGAATAAACTAGTATCTCTGCCTCTTCTTCTTCTTCTTCTTCTTCTTCTTCTTCTTCTTCTTCTTCTTCTTCTTCTTCTTCTTCAACCTTTTATCAGACTTCACGTGATTCTAATGGGCACTGACGGTGCTGAAGAATCCAGTTGCGCCCAAGAAAAATGTTGAACACCGCTTTAGCTGGAAACTCCTCAGAGCTTCAGAGAAAACACTTAACACACTTGCTGAATATCCGCCTCTTTATAAATTCGACGAGCTGAAGATTATTTATGCAGATTTTTTAAATATATACAAATTATTTATGTGTCATTGTAATGCAAGAAAGCGACTTGTATATAGTGCTCCAGAATTAACGCTTTATAGTGTCATGAAATAATAAAATATCTGGATAATTTCTCCTTTATAATTGGGGAGATTATTTACATTGTGAAAATTCTTTCTAAAGATACTGAACGTGTAATAATCACATTTCCTGGATAGTAAGACAGAAAGATGCAAGGGCATATATTCCCTTTATGGGCTCATTCTACAACTTGGCATGAATCGTAATTCCCTATAGAGGATACCACTCTTGGTGGTATTCCTGATATAAAGAATTCTACCTAACCTATAACCGTACTCTCACTTCATGTCTAACCCTCCTAGATTTATGGAAGAGATTATTCTCTTCTGCCCACACTATTTCTGATGCTGATATTGAAGGAAGATCGAAAAGGCGTTACTACTTTTTAGTTTTCTATAAAAGAAAACTGTTGCGCCGGCTTTGTCTGTCCGTCTGCACTTTATTCTGTCCGCACTTTTTTCTATCCGCACTATTTCTATCCGCCCTCAGATCTTAAAAACTACTGAGGCTAGAGGGCTTTAAATTGGTATGTTGATCATCCACCCTCCAATCATCAAACATACCAAATTGCAACCCTCTAGTCTCAGTAGTTTTTATTTTATTTAAGGTTGAAATTAGCCATAATCGTGCTTCTGGCAACTATATAGGATAGGACACCACAGGGCAGTGGTTAAAGTTTCATGGGCCGCGGTTCACGCAGCATTATACCGAGACCACGGAAAGGTAGATCTATTTTCGTTGGCCTTGATTATACGCTGTAGCGGCTGTACAGAAAACTCGATTGCGACGAAGAAACTTCGACCGAGTTTTTACGTTTCACCTGTGATGCAAATACCAGCATTCCTCTTTCCCAATGACTGCATCGGGATAAAATAGACGTATGGGAGTAAAAACAAATCTGAACACTTAAAAATCCATCAAATCTGATGTTACTTAAGCCTGCTACACTATCAGGCCTAATCTACATCACATTTTTTTTCTCGCCATTTAAAAAATATTATGCTTTCTGAACAACCTTCTCTACAGCGTCCTTTCGGCCCATGTCTGCAACCCTTTTCCATTCTTTTTACTATACCTCCATTGGTATTCTCTTTCTTCCATCTTACAGTCCTTTCCTGACAGTTGTTTCAACATTGTTTTCAGCGCTGAATGACCTCTTAGGTCCCGGCGCTTGGCTTTGGCCTAAAATTTTTTATTCCTATTTCAATTCCTGTCTTGAATATATTGTACCATATACCCACTTGTACGTACAAGGTCATTATTCAAATTCCAACTCCAATTCCTGTTTTGTATATATTGTACCATATACCCACCTGTACGTACGATGTAATTATTCCAACTCCAATTCCTGTCTTCTATATATTGTACCATATACCCACCTGTACGTACAAAGTATTTATTCCAACTCCAATTCCTGTCTTGTATATATTGTACCACATACCCACATGTAAATACAAGGTAATAATTCAAATTCCAACTCCAATTCCTGCCTTGAATATATCGTACCATTTACCCACCTGTACGTACAAGGCAATATCAAACTCCAACTCCAATTCCTGTCTTGTACATATTTGTACCATAGACCCACCTGTGCGTACAAGGTAATTATTCAAGTTCCAACTCCAATTCCTGCCTAGACTATACTGTACCATATACCCACCTGTAAATACAAGGTAACACTTATTCAGATTCCATTCACTTTCACGCACTGTAAACAGCCTACATAAATCCAAGTTCTCACGACCCTTGAATCACACACACACAAATCTTCTTACAGTCTACAACTTCAAAGACAACTGTACAATTTAACTGCTGAATCACGTAATGCAACAGTCGTATGGAAAGAACAAGAATGTGATCTCGTAGTACTATACGACCGAGAAAAAACCTGCTGGACTACAAAGTAATGTTTTTTTTTTTTCTTTTTCTTCCTAGTGATATAAACCAGCAAGCCCACATGATCCCTTCCGCGGCCACAGGACGCTGTCCAAAGGGCGTGGTCCTTGAAGGTCGGGTATATATGGGTATATGTGCCCACAGGTAGCTTCTGAATACGATTCATGTTGGTGGTGTTATTGACATAAATTAATAGACTATGTCATTATTTTTCATATCTTTTTCCTTCTGAAGGGGTAGCACCAGAAGGATGAATTTTCCGGAGAGAGAATAGAATAGGATAAAGGATTTAGGCCAAAGGCCAGGCGCTGGGATCTGCGAGGTCATTCAGTGCTGACACGGAAACTGACAGTAAAATGGCGTGAAAGGTGTAACAGGAGGAAAACCTCGCAGTTGCGCTATGAATCAATTGTTAGGAGAGGGTGGAAAGGAAGATGGAAGAAAGAGAATACGAACGGAGGTACAGTCAAAGGAATGAAAGGGGTTGCAGCTAGTGGCCGTAGGGACGCTGCACTAGCTAACCCCCTATGGGATTCACAGTTTCTCAAAAAGCCTTCAGGGGGGTGAGACTGCTAGCCCCAAGCCTATTTATCTTGGCTCAAACACATGCTGATACCCATTTAAATCTGGGCAAACAGGCGAGCTATAGGCCGGGTGCGATCTCAAGACTTAGCAAACGAGAGCTGACTGAAGAAAAACTGACGGAGGAGAAATTCAATTAAAACGTACAAAACCAATCACCATATGGTTAGGCTTATCTGTGACAATGACTAAGTCGAATTGTCAAGGATACACGACCACAAGCATAAGGCGACGAAATTTAAAGGAGCCTGACAGGGTGAAAATCAAAGCACATAAAGATATGTGACAAGGGCAAAATTCAACTATATTACGGGACATGACATTTGCAAACTGTATATAATGGTGTGTGACAATGACAAGATCAAACTATATATAAGGGTGTAGAGAGTTGCATCATCAAACTATATTACGGGTCTGATATAATGGAGTCTGATAATTGCAAAATATATGCGGACGTTTGCCAGTTGCACAATAAAACTGTGTAAGGGGTTTATAAAAATTGCGTCATCAGGTTATAGAATGGAGGTGACAGTGGGAAAAAGAAACTACATAAGGTTTTAATATAATGGAGTCTGATAATTACAAAATATGAATACGGACGTTTGCCGGATGCACAATCAGACTTACAAGGGTTTATAAAAATTTCATCATCAAATTATAGAAGGGTGAGTGACACTAGGAAAAGGAAACTGTGTAAGGTTTAGGCATAACAACAAAATCAAGCCACATTAAAGTATGTGACAACATCAAAACTATTATAAAGTATAGCAAATACCTCAATGGTTATCTGGCAAGTCTAGAACCAGGATACACAGGGAAGTCAGAAAATGGCCAAACGAAGATCATGCCTAAATGCATGGCAGTGGCAAAGTGAGACTTATACAGGCCAAAAAATCAAGCAACAAGGGCAACTTCTCCAAGAACAACTTCCCTCATAAGCGAGGCACTTTCTCCAAACTAAGCGAGTAGGAGGTTATTGTAAGGGCCCCTAACATGCTTTCCTCCAGGGCGGACACCTTGAACTGGTTCGTGAAGGTAATTGCAAATTGCCAATTGGCAGTGTGATCTTGGGAAGTGGAGAGAGAGAGAGAGAGAGAGAGAGAGAGAGAGAGAGAGAGAGAGAGAGAGAGAGAGAGAGAAGCTAATAAGGAACGAGAACATTGGTTAATCCACTGAACTTTGAGCACCAATTATGATCCTCTTCCTCCTCCTCCTCATTCATCTTCCATTTCCTTTTATTCTTCCTCCTACAATTTACTTCCATACCCACCTTCATTCGTTTTTCGTCACCTCCGCTTCACACACCTTTCTCCTGACTAAGCATTTAAGTGCAATTGCACAACTTTCCCACAACATTGAGCAACTATATCAACTGCATTTAAACTGCATCCTCTTATCACATATAAATGGGATACACACCATGCCCACATAAATTCGTAGAATGAAAATAAACACATTCGAGAACAATCAGTCACAGATAAAGAGAGATAATCGCACGGAATCTCAAGTTTCTGCAATATTAGACGATTCACTGGTACGCCACGTGAAGCACACTATCAATTAGCATGTCAGTAACGATAACTGGCTTTCAACAACGACATGATTTTGGTCAAGGTCCATCAGATAAATACAGAAGATATTAAGAAGCATTTTCCAAGAGACTCAAAAGCATATAGCAATTTACATTAAGTTACGAAAAGCATCAATAACTTATTCACGTTTATTCAAAGAAAAGATCCCTAACCAACGCATTACAAAACCTATATAACCTATTTCTAAAATTAACAATAAAGACCACATTTTTAAAGACTGCTCTCTATTAAAACTAAGGGACGCTTCCTTGATAAGACTACCAGTATCTCCCACAGTACCCCCAAAACGACACTTTCAATTATATATTGCAGAGACTATCCAAGTTTTCAAGACTACCTACTGCAATCACTCATACCGATCTCAGTCTTACTGGCAAAACTAAAACCAACATTATTTTCTAAAGAAAAACTACAGTAAAAGCAAAACACCGCCTCATTTTCAAGACAATGTATTGGTTCACTTCAATTTATCAGGAAAACAGTGTCTAGCGGTCATATGCAAGCACGTGGACTCATTTGAGAGAGAGAGAGACAGAGAGAGAGAATCGTAGGCTAGCATATGCTTCTATACCTGTTAGTCAAAGGCGACCTTAAACTAACGTGTCTCTCTCTCTCTCTCTCTCTCTCTCTCTCTCTCTCTCTCTCTCTCTCTCTCTCTCTCTCTCTCTATTCTTTTTTGTAATCTTTAGGCACTTTTATTGGCCATAAACATCCCAAATCCATTTATTATCAGGGACCCCGGTTTTCCTTTCAATTTCTTCGCTTATGTAAGTGTACCCAAAGTTGCCACAGAGAGAGAGAGAGAGAGAGAGAGAGAGAGAGAGAGAGAGAGAGAGAGAGAGAGAGAGAGAGGCATCAACAAAAGGCTGAGAAGAAAATCTCTTATCTCTCTCGGAGAGAGATAGTTTGAATGAATCTAACTGATACAGACGAGTTATGTAATATAAATATACAGTAGTTCATCTACAGGTTATACAAAACTACAGCATGTAGACAAAATAGAGTACAAAATACAATACGATACAAAAGAACGATTGAACATACACTCAATACATTACTGTTAATAATAATAATAATAATAATAATAATAATAATAATAATAATAATAATAATAATAATAATAATAATAATCACTGGAAGTCTCTCCATGCTTCAGTTTTCCCCAGACATTCATAGCAGTTCACCGGGTTGTTTCTGTTTTATTTTTAACATTAATACCCGAATATAAGTGAAGGCTGAATTTTTTTGCTTACTGAAATATATATAAACGTACAATACATAGCCAATATGGATATACATTAATTGGAAGCTCCCTGGTGTCGTGACATCAAAGGTAATATACAGTATACATATATATATATATATGTATAAGTGAATCACGAGGATATGGAACGTGATGAATGTATAAATAAGGGCAAATGCCACGAAGGAAAATTGAAACAACGGAGTGGTTACTAGGCCTTTCGACACACGGTCCTTTACTGGCAGACTGATGAAAAATATAAAAATAAGTTTACAAGAAAGCTCGTATAATTGACAGATGACGTACAGAAATCCCTGAGGGTTGGGATTATAAGGAACAGATACACCTGGAATCCAACGCAGTTGAAGAATTAGTGGACCTACCAAAACAAAGGTAAATCTTTTGAGAGGTTTTACAAAGTGTTAGGCCCAACTGGTCAGCTGATTGCATATTTATAAAAGTGCAAAGCGTTGTCTCCTTTTGGTAAACATTAACAATTTTTGCAAAATGAAGTTTCAGAAAAACTGTTAAACATACGAATACACAGAAAACATATATAAGGTAACTGATTAGTAATTAAGTCAGTGATTGTATCTTTAAGGTCATTCTTGAACACATCAGCAGGTGTCACATGAGCATTAAGGTTTCTGCTACCTAGATAAAATCTCTTATTATTACTGCTCCCAAGATATTTTACAATAAAGCAAGTTATTCGTAAAGAGCGAGCATTTGTTACAATTATTCTACACACACAGATGTATATACACATATACATATATAGGCTAGTTTCAGAGAGATAAATCATTTAAACATTTAAGTAATTCAAGGACTTCCTCACTCCCTTAGTTCATGGAGACATACCAAGTTACCAGAAAGGCAAGGTTCAATCATTATTCCTAATAATTGAAACTTGCCTTGTCGACTCATGGAAAACTTCATCCATATGATTCTTCCCTATATACTTTCTTCACGTTATTTCTGTACTAAAAGAATTAAAATCCTTTAACTAACGTCTTTGAACATAAAATGAAATTAAGCCTTAAACGGACCAAAAAAAAAAAAAATGCCTGTGACTAGCAATGACATTACAAAAACCAAGGTTCGAGTTCTCTTAAGACGTCTTAGGAGTCAAGTGTAGGAGGCCATGGGTCACACTGAGGCCAGCAGGTCACAAGTTGGGTGACGAACATTAACCGTTCCTATCAAGAGCATAAATAAACAGACGGACAGATAAACAACTAAGTAAATAAATAAACATACAAATTCAAGCACTTCAAACAAAATATAAAAAAAAAGCCCACATTCTTCCAAGAGAGAGTAGATCACGGGGTTCCAGCTCCCAGTCTAGACAACCCCGACCTATAACAATCTAATGTCTAATGAGAGAGAGAGAGAGAGAGAGAGAGAGAGAGAGAGAGAGAGAGAGAGAGAGAGAGAGAGAGAGAGAGAGGAGGGGTAGGGGGATGAGTACAAGCAAGCAAGATTAGCCTAGTGCAAGGGTCATTATACCACTAAACAACGAATTTAAACGGTAAAAGAAATAATATTAGTTGTAAACTTAAATTTTCCAAATAGAGTATGTCTTACCAAAATGCTGTACAGTGAACACAGTTTACAGATGATTCTGTAAAGATTTGTAAACAGTGCACACTGTAAAAAATATGAGGATTATTGTAGTAATGTTACGAGTAAAATTAAAGAAAAATTACTATACAGTATATCTATATATATACACACATATACATAATATGGAATCCCCCAATCACAGTCACAACACATCACAACAACAATGCCACAAAAACGTTTAGAGGGAAAACAGAGGAGAGAGAGAAAGTGTATGGTTGATCGGGAGAGGGGAAGGGCAAAGAGAGAGAGAGAGAGAGAGAGAGAGAGAGAGAGGTGGGAGAGAGAGAGAGAGAGAGAGAGAGAGAGAGAGAGAAAAGACACAGAGAGAGAACGAGGGGAAAAAAACACCAATTAAACCAAACCGGTTGGCCATTTATCTAAACTTTCAATTAAATGTCAGAAATCGTCTGTTAAAAGTCCATCTGAAAGGAGGCAACCAGTTTTCATGCAATCGTACCCGGGGATTTTTCTCTTTTTTGTCGTTCTTTTAGGTTTATGTTTATCCTTCTTCTTTTTTTTTTTTAATTCCTAATCCCTGATCCTAAGCGTGGCCAAACGGATGTGCCCCACAAGTTTGCAAACGACTGCTGCAGATAACGTGAGTTCAGTTCTCTCTCTCTCTCTCTCACTATATATATATATATATATATATATATATATATATATATATATATATATATATATATATATATATATATATATATATATATATATACATACCTACATACGTATAGAGTACATGTACATATATTCGTATTATATATATAGGCCCATATATATATATTATAATGTATATGTATTATGTATATGGTGTAACTGAAAATCTTCTGCACACGAACACATGACTTTGAATGATACTGTAGAGTCTGATTCTAGATTTCAGACATAGGCATTTGTTGTTTTGGTACAATACACATAAACTTCCATCTAGAGAGAGAGAGAGAGAGAGAGAGAGAGAGAGAGAGAGAGAGAGAGAGAGAGAGAGAGAGAGAGGAATATTCTGTCTCATTTTTTTGAGTCCCAGAGTAAGAATTAGAGAAGGCAAGTCCTTTCAGTTTTGCTAATAAAATGTCCCGTCATTTTTAAATTATGGTATACTGCACTGTTTCCTTCCAGTGCCATGCCTTGAACATATATATATATATATATATATATATATATATATATATATATATATATATATATATATATATATATATATATATATATATATATATATATATATACATATATATATATATATATATATATATATATATTATATATATACATACATATAGCTGTGTATGTGTTATGTATGTGTGACAACCTCAAGCTACAACATTACAAGCCTATGTCCTCTAAAGTAGTATAAAGTAACGAAATTAAATAACTTCCATTTATTTACGTGATGGAACTAGGAAAAAAACACTGCATAAACCAAGTGGGATCTCCAGTGTAAATACAGAGACTAAGAGCAACCGCCATTATACATAATGAATTACATGCAATAATACGTTTTAATTACACCGTTTAAACATGTATAGCAAAACCTAGATTACCATAAAACCCATGTAGGAAAACGCTGAGGGTTACAACAAATACGAACAGCAACTACATTCACTTTATTACAGGTTCGAAAATAGCTCAACAGATGTGCAGCCTGCTGCTACTAGCCCGGCAGCAACTTGAAGGAGGGGGAGAGAGAGGAGGTGGGGAGGGTGGGGGGGAGAAGATAGGAAAACCTGCCAAGGATCTTCAATGTACACATAAACACACAACCCGCATGGACTCTGCAAAAGGGGAAGATCCAGTGTCTTGTTAAGCTTCCTTTTGTCGAGACCGAGTTGCTGGATCATCCCGGGACAATCGTATCATGCCAAATAGATTCGCCTGGTCTCTTCTGCGTTCGTCCGTGCCTGAGGAATATGACCAGTCGGCAAGAGAACAAAAAGAAGAAGATGGAGAGATGCGGAGAAAAATAATGCAGATCATGTGAATCGGCCTAGAGTTGCCGGGAACACCACAGATCGCCTACATCGGCCTAGCGAACTGCTGATTTTAAAAACGAAAACCATTCAAAATCCAGCCGAATGATCAAGTCAAAACACTGCCCACCAGAAGTCCGAGGTGTTCAAGAGACGAAAATATGAAAAACGGCTCGAATTCCAGCCGAATAATCACATTAGAACATCGCCTATCAGAGGAGTGAGGTGTTCAGAGACGGAGCAGGAAATAAAAGACCAATTTCTGAATAAGCCAATCTAATCTCTCTCTCTCTCTCTCTCTCTCTCTCTCTCTCTCTCCTCTCTCTCTCCCGCGAGAGAGCTCAATCTCCCGAATGGGATACGAAGGATAAAAGCAGAACAAGTCCTACAACTTCCTCGCTTACGCACCCGGACCAAAATGGTCAACAGAGAAAGGGAAGAAGAAGGATAATGACAGCGGGCAAGGACGAGTGCATGTGAAGAGAAAGATGGCAAACGGAATTTATATGTATATATATATATATAGATATAGATATATGTATATATATATATGTATGTATATGTATGTATACATATATATATACATATACATTATCACTGCTTTTACAAGCTCTCTCGTTCCACATCCTTTTAAATATAGGATTTACAAGTGAAAATATAGGATTTACAAGTGAACATGCATAATTCTATATACTTTATACACAGATGTCTCAAATGTTATGCCTCACAAACAACTAACTAATATCGGTTTCTATACACCTTGGGAGCAACGTACACCAAACGAGAATTATAAGGTAATTGCACCTCCCCTGACAAGGATTCGAACCTTTGTCTTTTTTTTTTTGAAACTCAAGTGACCACCTATCTATTTATCTCTTGATGGCCGAGTGGATAAGTCACTGTCACGCATTTCGAACCCAAAGGGCAGGTTCGAATCACCCCCTGGGTAATGCATTTAAAAACAATTCTCTTTTGAAGTTATTCCTAAGGTACAAAGAATTATAGAATAAAGGAGCGAATGTAATTTTACATTTGAAAGTACAAAATGTCTTGTGATAAATTAGTGTCTAACTATTATACATGACATATGAGTTGTGTTGCGTGTTTGTAATCCTTCCATATGTTACGGAGAAGCTACGGAGACAGTACACTGCTCGGTCTACTAGTCAAGTGTGGTGACGTTCCTTGAAAACCTGAATATATTAAATGCAACAACAGCCATAACTACAACAACTAGACTTCACAACCAAGGAGGTGCATTTAGGTGAATACTCTATTAGCAATGGTTGCCTTTTTCGAATATATACTTTATATATTTCACTGCGCATATCAAATCCTTCTGGAGTAAACGGACGATTCGGCTGTCAGTAATGTCATTAGAACTCTCTCTCTCTCTCTCTCTCTCTCTCTCTCTCTCTCTCTTACCACTAACGTAGACATAAACAGTTTATATCCAAACTACATGGGCAAAAGCGAACAAAACCAATACGCGTATTAATATACATTCTAAAAACCAATTGTTAATTTTTCCGTACCTACGAATGCTCCTTAAACCTTAAAAGACTGGCATACGTGTCCTTCACGCTGCATTTTAATTTTAGTAAAATAAAAACAAAGCAACGAGTCTTCTCATTACAGACATAGGCCTACGCAAGGAAATGCTAATATGAACTAAAGTCAAGGGGGTAATTATATGGGCTCTAACGTGGGACTCCTCATCTTAACCTTCCTCTATAGGCTATAAGTGTTCATAACTATATGTATAGGTATACATGCAGACTATATATATATATATATATATATATATATATATATATATATATATATATATATATATATATATATATATATATACATATTACACCTATAGCTTATAGAGAAAGGTTAGATGAGTCCTATGGTAAAGCCTACATATAATTACCATGTTGAGTTTTACATATATATATATATATATATATATATATATATATATATATATATAATATATATATATACATATATATACATATATACTATATATTTATATATATATATATATATATATATATAGTTAATTATAATGTGCACAGCAAACTATCATTAATCCAAAGAATCTTTGAGGGCATAATTATATAAATAAAATATTGATGGCCTAAAAGACCGCACTCATTAACAATGTTTGCACTCCCCCAAGAGGCAAAGAGTACATAAGCCTAAAGACACGTAAATAAAAAAAAAAATAACAGCCCTAATGTCGGACGTCCCGAACCAACCAAATCGGTTCAAGTTCATTTGATCCCATTTGAGTTCTTTGGTGTCTATCAGAACTTCATTTGGGGCCCACGTAGGCCTAACCAACGTGAGGGCATCAAGATTTTAGAAGAGACGTAACAAGAGTCAAGGCAACGCCCTCTCTCTCTCTCTCTCTCTCTCTCTCTCTCTCTCTCTCTCTCTCTCTCTCTCTCTCTCACACACACAGTGTTGGGTTAAAATTTCTCTCCATCTGTGTATCATTGCTCCCCTGAAATAGATTTCTCTCTCTCTCTCTCTCTCTCTCTCTCTCTCTCTCTCTCTCTCTCTATTTCAGTGCCGGGTTAAAATTTCCCTCCATCTGTGTATCATTGTTCTCTTGAAATTGATTTCTCTCTCTCTCTCTCTCTCTCTCTCTCTCTCTCTCTCTAGGCCTGACCTCCAATTACTCAACGAGCACAAGAAAATCACTATTTTTTTTTTTTAATTCTCGACTTACCTTTGATGTTGACGCTTTTAAATCTGTGTTGTTGAATTGCAAAAAGACTTCGCAACACTGCTGCACAGTTTTGCAGAATGACACTGATATCCTCTGCAATTTAATCCAGACGCGAGTTTTGTTTTGAATTCAGTTCAACACATTCACAATTTATACTACCTCTCGTTCAAGTAACATTGCAACAAACTCCACTAATAAAGGACGATATTATACCAGCGCCTTTATTTTTTTTTTAATTTCTATTCGGAAGAACGACACAAAACCATTAAGCACTTGCCGTCTGGAAGACGTTGGTAAAGAATCATTTGCGAGTTAAAGTAAAAAATTAACATCCGTGTCAGATCTCGCGAACGTCTGAGGAATACAGTGCCTACCTCTTATCTATCCACTGCCTCACGGACAACTGACATTTGGAGGCACTCGAAATCATGGCGTGGCAACTCAACCCTTTGAGAGTTGCCACGAGGAAATATTTAACGTCGATAAAACCTCCTCGTCCCGTCGTTTTGCGATAAGCGAATAAAAAAAACTTCAAGTCGATTGACCGAATGCATTTCTATTTCTCATCAGCCTGACGAGACTGAAACGTTTTTAATGTGGAAATGTCTGCGTAAGACAGAGGGGACGCCTTTACGACGCTGCTTTGACCTCGTGATTGGATTAGCAATATCTTAAAACATTTGATAAAAAACCGGAGCAATTTGTCCGCAACCGGTTAGACAGAAGTCATGGGAGCATTAGTTATGCTGATTCCGGACGCGAAAGCTTCGCCGAGACACCCGACGGAGATAAAGAGGAGATACGCGTTATCTCTGCAATAATTAATCGATCATCTCTTGCATTAAAAGACCATTGCATTAGCATTCAAATCAGCCTTGTTTTTCTCCCAATCCTTATCTGCGACTGTCTTCATTAATCTTGAGAGATGATCAAAATAGACCTTGGTTCTCTGAAGTTCTTTAGGTCTGTTCACTTGCGTTAGTTTTCGTTCAAACAATTGTTCCGGTTTCGGAGAGGAAATCTAAAATAGTCACGGGTATCGGGACTTACCTGACAAGCGAATTAGCGGATTATCGAGCACATTTCATTAAAAACGTCTCCAGATAAACTTTACAGAGCTGACTGAGATGTTTTAAGCGCAAACGCAGTTCCAAAAGAGCATAAGAACCTTGTACTTAACAGTACTGAGAGAAAGTGACGTCAAAATGGCACTGGTCACTGACGCAGAATGTCAACAAATGCAAGTTCTGAACAGGAAATCTGAGGGTGCGTCTACACTACGGTAAAACATGTCATGAAAGCACGTTGGTAACTTATCGCACATATGTCACAAATAGGTTGCATACAAGTTGACGACTTCTTGGTATTCCTAAGCAGAGTTTCTTCCTCGTATGCAGCACTGGCTAAAGGTTCGTTCTCCAACGATGGTCCCTGTAGGGGGGTTAGCGCCGTCAGTACACCTCATGCGGTGCACTGTAGGCATTACTTAAGGTTCTTTGCAGCGTGCCTTCGGCCTCTAGCTGCAACCCCTTTCGTTCCTTTTACTGCACCTCCTTTCATATTCTCGTTCTTCCATCTTACTTTCCACCCTCTCCTAACAATTGATTCATAGTGCAACTGGGAGGTTTTCCTCCTGTTACACCTTTCAAACCTTTTGCGGTTGATTTCCGTTTCAGCGCTGAATGACCTCATAGGTCCCAGTGCTTGACCTTTGGCATAAATTCTATACTCAATTCAGTTCATTCCAATGATGGTCGTTGACTTGTTTTCAACCTGTTTGTGATAAGTATGTGATAAGTTGCCTACGTCTGTTTACGACATATTTTGCTGTACCGTGCACGCAACGTAACAGGCCATCGACATCACTTATACGTTTTATAAGAGAAACTTAACACTACTGAAATTGATTATGGAGAGAAGCTGACGTCACAATGACAACGGTCATTAATGGACATATCGGGAACTCTCCCTTGAATATGTTCTGAGGGGGAAATTTTACACGATTCATCCTTGCATACACGTTACGCTGAAGTTCACCGGATTTGTAATTCGGATTTGTAATAATAATCATAATATTTCGATTTAAAATCCCTTGATAACGCCGTGTCATCTGCATTCATCTTCTGAATTATCCCCTCTATTTTTCTTATTCTATACTTTCCTTCAAATTGTGGGCCATATATCTATTTCCAAAATTCACGAGGGGAGAAGTTTACTGATAAAGTAACCAAATCCTAAATGGGTGAACGTAGCAGAGACTGTTGTTTCTGTGTTTTTCTGAAGCCATATATAATTACATATATATATATATGTATATGTATGTATATATATATATATATATATATATATACATATATATATATATGTATATATATATATATATATATATATATATATATATATATATATATATATATATATATATATATATATACTAATAAACAAGAGCTTCTGCTAGCATTTTCAAAACGGCTGAGAAACACAATTCAAAAGGTTGACTGATTTCAACTGACGAAGATTCACAAATACATTAGGAACACATTTTTAACGAAAATTCAAATTTTCAAATTGTTAATGAGAAAAATTACTTTTTCCAATTTAAACATGAATCTTCATTTTATTTTTTTTCTAATGTAATTGTGCACCTTCCTCTATTGGAATTATTCTCTCTCTTTATAGCTTTGAAAATTCTACAAGCTTAGTATCAAAACGTTATAGCTTTCACAAATGGAGCAAATACCCTCATGAAACCACCCTAAATACCATTTATTGCCTTCTGAAACATAGTTCTACAGAACAGACCGCCCTGATGTGAAAGCGAGAACGTAAATGCATAAAAACAAGTCAAGACATTTTCAAAATACAAAAACCGCTGGTGCGAGTAATTAAAGCTCAGGTGAGGGAATCAGGTGCGTTCAACTATCGCTACTGTACCCGGTCAGTCGAAAATGAAAGTGCTATAAAGAGAGGCAGCAAGCAAGATTTGTTCAAGAGATTGGATGGAAACTAAGAACGTCTATGGGAGTCGGTTTTGTTGAACCAACTCTCCTCTATAGAAATTAAGTGTGGATATTGAATGCAATTTATCAAAAATTGCATTCAATAATAATAAATATAAAAGTACACGTTGCTTTACTGTATGAGATTATAATACTGTCAGTAAAAACACTCCCATAAAGGAATGAAAGACTTCTGACACAATAACACATAAAAATAAACACGTGAATACGCAACTGTTAGGAACATAGATCCTTTCAGGGGAGCGCTGACTTCATAAGGCCCCATTATAAAGTAAGTGCTTATAGCTGCCTCATGAATGAAGGGATTTGCTTCAAATTTTTACCACTTATTCTTCAGCTAATAATGAAAATTTTCACCGTGGAAAATTTAGAAATTCGACTACTAATTTATTTTTCTTTTATGCATTTGAAAAAACTTTAAAACTTTTCAAAAATAATATGCAAAAAAAAGTTTCACTCAAAAATTAATTTACAATTTGGTTCAGTCTTCTTGGAGTTATAAGCATTAATGTTTTCTCCATAACCTACAAAAAGTAGTATATGCTACCTTTAAAAAAAAAGAGTAGGCTATATGCTATCAGTGCAAAATTTTTTTCATAAATTATAAAAATAAATGCCCTAATGATATTAGGCCAGGACATGGTACTCTAGGAAAGGTTTTTCTCATAGTTTTACACTCGCCCTAAATTTTCTTCATAACCTTTAAAAATATATGCTATCAAAATAAATTTTCTTCATAACCTATATACGCTTGCTTATGGCAACGGCATTACGTGAATGCACTACACGGTAAGAAAATCCGAAAAGGAAATGCGTCACAAAGCACTAGGATATCGCGTAAACCAGAACGGCACTCAAATCGAGATGGTTTACTGGTCAAACCCGACGCTCTGTTTGGAACTGTTACGTACTTATATAATTTCATATTTCCGAAAATACGCAGTAAAAATACGCCAAGAAATATAAAATATTATCTGTACACTAGTCGGCATGGTATACATCTGTGACACGGCTATGACGAGTTCAAAATTCCGAGATACATAGATATATATTTACTTTGATTTGATATTTTTTTAGAGAACGAACCAGCTCTTATCATAGAAAATGGGTAATTTTAGTAGGATACTGAAGTAAATTTCTCACTTTCTATTATCCAGATTTGGCAAGTCATACAGACATTGTACGACAATTTGTCGCTCAATGTCGCTCATAGGGCGATATCGAGATACACTGATACATATTTCCTCTGATATTATATTTTTTGAGAGAAAGAGCCAGTTTTTTTAAACAATTTTTCGCTCAGTACCACTCAAATGCCGGTAAATGTGGTGAAAAAAATTTTAAAAAACACACTTACAACATTTTTTTTTAACAATATTTCAGGACGTGTTTAATTAGACATATACCAGTCCAAAACTGTAAAAAACTAAAAATCGATAATTCCTCGGAATTCGGCGGTCGCCGCGCCCCTTCAATAGAAAAAGTGATGCTACTTCCATGTTTTATTTTTAGTGTCGAGAAATCGTGATTGTAAAGACAAGTGGCATTCGGAATGATCAACAGAGAGTTTGCAACTTTCGCCGCTTTTGGAGGGGAAATTTAGATGGTGTAGCATTGAGAGCTGACATTTAAGATAGAACAATTAAATTTTTTAGAACTTTGTACAGTAAAAACAGGTTATGCACAACTTAATTACTATCCCAAGATCTTGCCAAAAATACCTGAGATAAAATATAGCCAAGCAACATTTATATGCATGCATACATACAGACATACATACATAAAGAGAAAATGGCTTAATGCTAATACATATATATATACAGACTCATATATAAATATATGTATATATACAGTTTATATATCTAAATATATATAATGGGTATATATATGCATTGTACATATTTAAATATATGTATACATATATATTTATGTACATATATACAGCTTCCACCTCCTTTTTCATTCGCATTTCATATAAACACTTCAGCTCCTATAGAGGAGAGTTGGTTCAACAATCTCTCACATATTCCAACACTGGCTTCCATAGACATTCCTGGTTTTCTACTAATCTTTTGCACATATCCTGTTACCTTTCGTGTTTCATCTACTTCATGATTTCATTCTTTTCTCATCCTACGATCATCGACAATATTTTCTCCCAAACTGCTCATACGAATCTACTGGCTCCATTGTCTCGCCATCCATATAATATATTGCGTTTGGTGCTCCACATTCCTGGTTCCCATTTACTTCATAATATTAACCTACCTATACCCCCCTTACTATCAACTTTCCCTATCTTTGCACACCTAACCAATATTGTATCCAACAACAACTTTTTATCACAACATTTCACACCTACTGCCCTGCCTTTGACCTTCCATATCAATCCATCCATAGAGATATCAAACAGCCATGGAGGCATAACACACCCTTGTTCAGTCATTTTTACACCAAACCAGTCACTCACTCTCACATCTGAAACTCTAACTCAAAAACAGTTTTTATTGCTCTCAAAAGTTTATCCTCTACATATATATATACCATACATTCTCAACACTCAATATTGCCTCTCTGTCAATTCTATAATAAGCATTCTCTTGGTCCATGTAAACAAGATGCAGGTTTTCTTCTTTACTTTCAAGCATCTTACATAACTGTTTGATAAACACTTGATCCACACACACTCTTCCCTATCTAAGGCCCCAGCGTTCCTCCCTTTTAAGATTTCTGTTATCTATCCTACCTCTTCGATCAAAACCCTACCGCACACCTTCCTTGGTATAATTTCAAGACTCCTCTATCATGTTTACCTTAAACAAAAGAACAAATTATCCTCTCATCCATTTCTCTTGGACGTTTTCCTCATCCAGAAATGCACTACACACCCTGGTCAGTCGTTTAATTTGACGTTCATCACCATACCACATAGTCTCACTTGTAACCTCATAAAGTGCTGATGACTTTCCTTTTTTCCACCCTTTTAATAGCTCTCACTGCACCTTCAACCATAGCTTCCACAAGCATTCCCAGACTTACTCTAACCTATTCCACTCTTTCGTTATTCAGCTCCGCCTCTCCTTTATCTTCCCCATTCGAAAAATACTCCAAATATTCAGGGAAAATCTCTCCATATGCATCTTTTATTCTGATATCCATTTATTCATTACATTTACCCTCTGCACTTACTACCTTGTAGAACCACTTCTTATTCTCCCGGCAGTCCTTGGTCATCTTTTATTTATTTTTTCATTCTTTCTTTAAAGTTTCAGCTGAAACCCCTTATGGACAGAGTCAACAGACTATTATAAACCCAAGAGGGGGCTAAAGGGAAATCAGCCTGAAGAGAGAGACAATTCACAGGAGGAGGTGATAAATACCTATGAGGGAACAGAAAATAAAACCGATACCCCTGAAATTCAGGAAATGTCAGCAGAAAGCCATCTCAATTTGCTCATCGCTTAAACATTTGAAGATCAGAAAATTCCACAACTGCGCTACGCAAACTATTCCACATTTCAGTTGTAGCCAAGATAAAACTCCTGGCAAACTGGTTATAGTATCAAGCTTAATTCTAGAAAACGACACGGTTTGCAGAGGCAGCAACCTGCCTACTGTAGAGTTGCGAGCAAAAACAGCTAGGTCAGGTAAAGAAGAGTGCACAGGATGTTTGTCGTTGTAGTACATGGTATGCAACCTTCTTCCTCTTTCTCTTTATTACAGGCCTCCTTTTTTCCCTTACCCTCTTCTTAACCACCTGGTGGGGGAGTAGGGGCTATTCTCCCAGAACAACTAGAAAATTTAAAGCAAATCAACGAATAAATATGATACTGCGTATACTGACAGAGACATCTTACCAAAATAAAGAGAAGAATTTTAGTGCTATAAAGACCTTAGTACAGATGAAATAGCACTGAATGATAAAACAGAAAATATTTTAAAATACATCTGATAATGGAATAAAGCAGGCCCTTTCATGGGGCGATTTGAAATTATAGATTGAAAACAGATAGAAACAGAAGAGTAAAAGACTTTATGTGCATCTTATATGATCATAGTTTGATAAATATGTGAATGTCAAGATCTGGTCTACTGTAGCTTAGTCATGAGTGGCAGTAAAAGTGAATTTGTGACAAATCTACAAGTCGATGATGATTGTAGCTTCTCACAGTACCATAAATCGATTATTTTTAGCACAGAGAATTCATCACATTTAAAGTTATTTGGAAATGCATGACTATATGACTTACAGAATATACAAAACAGCTTTTCAGTGTACTAACACATATAGAATAAATAATGTTGATGCTGGTGAAAGTATAAATTACAGTTTTAAAATGTTTGTCTCTGAATGTAATTCGTCTAATTATTGTGAAAGAAACTGAAATTCAGAAGGCAGAACAAGACGTGACAAGGCTTTGTCAGTTTGTCAATGATTTACTAAGTTAAAAGAAAGAAAATAGCCTATCTGGAAATGAAAATAAGTCAATGAATCTGAAAATTTCTAATAACAAAAAAGAGCAAAACCTTTAATAACCCATCAACCAAGTGAAGCTGAGAGAAATGCCTCTAATCCTAGAACCACCAACAAGTAAAAAATGTTCGACGCAATCGAGCTTTCTGTACAGCGTATAATCAAGGCAACCGAAAATAGACCTATCTTTCGGTGGTCTCGGTATAATGCTATATGAACCGTGGCCCATGAAACTTTCACCACGGCCCGGTGGCGGCCTGTCCTATATCGTTGCCAGAAGCACTATTATGGCTGACTTTCACCTTAAATAAAATAAAAACTACTGAGGCTAGAGGGCTGTCATCTGGTATGTTTGATGATTGGAGGTGGCTGATCAATATACCAATTTGCAGCCCTCTAGCCCCAGTGGTTTTTAAGATCCAAGGGCGAAAAGAAAAAGTGCGGACGGACGGACAAAGCCGGCACAATAGCTTTCTTTTACAGAAAACGAAAAAACTAGGACTTTTCAAAAGGCTGAATGTTAGGAAGCCTACGGAAAAAAACTAAGGCTAAATAAAGCATATTGTAATAATGAGCCTTTTCTCACTGCGGACATTAAAACGGAGACAAATTTGCATGCAGCTGCTATGATTTATCATAAAATTCCGAACAGGATTCTAGAACGATATCACCACCCGGCCAGTTAGGAAATAGCAAGTGTAGACAAAATTTTTCAAGAATGTTGGAGACAAACTTTAGAATAGTATCGACCAATATAAAACTTATTTCTAGCAACAATTCCTGAAATCATGGGATACCAGCTCACTGAACATCCTGAAAGGTGCAATATCCTACCTGAAAATCCGTCAGTTTTATGAAACATCACTCAACTGAAACGGCATTATGCTCTGTGATAAAGGACCTCCTAAATACAGATGATGATAAGTGTGCAATTATATTACTGGAAGTGCAGCATTTGGCATAGAGTAATGCACGAGCTTATGAAAAAAAGACTTAAAATGGTTTCTTCATCCCCAACTAACAGTTTTTACTCATTCTTCCTAAACCCACAACACTTCCTGCCGACTTCATGAACCCATCCTGGAATTTCCCACAAGCCTCATATATTCCTTCATGTCGGACCTCAGCCCATTTTCTCCCAATATGCTCTCCTTGCTTTGTCCTTGTCAGACTCGATCGCTTGTCTTAACACTCTTACCTCTAAATTCTCACTCCGTCTGTGTTATGTTATTTATAAAAATAAAAATAACCACGTTAATTATTTCCAAAATGCATATGCACTTCGGTGACTGCATCGTTATTTGATTATGAAAAATCGTCTGTTACTGAATGATAAGGTGTCATCTTTCAGACAGAACGTAAAATATGTTAATGATCGGCAATATGAAAATGAAATACGTCATGCTTTACACCCAGGTCCAAAGAAAAGGAATTTGTCTTAGTAGTAATAGTAACTGGTTTCCGCTTCATCAACCTAGTGCTATAGCTGGATGCAAACCTTTTAATTCTTAAATGAACATGACTGCGTCATGTCCACACTAATTTTTCTAGTTTACTTTATATTTCATATATGATTCCCTCTCTTATCTGATAATGATTTCACTTGTTATCCGAAGATTCTTTCTCTCATAAGATTTTGACTTTGAGGCCAATCTAATACTTCCCAATTCCGAATATGTGTCTATACCATATTCATTACTCTTTCCTGTAACCGATGCCACTTAAAGATAATTCTTTACACACAAGCACGTCAATATTGTACCCTTTATATCTCATGCAACTGTCCAACACCTTCCTAACAATCAGTGCTACTACCTTACTTAATTTTTGTTACTGAAAATTAACGTGTTCTTATTATTTTACTTGATTTTGAAGCGACTTCCCCTTATGCAGTTTACAGTTAAAATGAAGTAGTGCTAAGAGTCTAGTCTCACAGTTTACTGTTAATGAAGTAGTGCAAAGTCAACCAACTCTTTTGTTACGAGTTGCTGAAGAGCAAAAGCCCGTGCCAGCACAAGGCTGGCTGAATCTAAGTAGTCTATTTTTTAGTAGCTGTAAAAACCAGGTTCTTAAATTGTTGAAGAAGTTTTTGTTTACGTCACTCTTCTTCTTCCATTTTGATCTTAGGACACGAGAGCTGCATCTACCGCGGTGGTCGATATGAACCGATTTTATTAACTGTAAGTGATGGTAAGCGGAAAAATTAAAATATAAAGGACCTGATATCGTTTAGGGTATTTGGCGTTATCAACTAAATATATATTTTAAAGGACTTCAGTAATGCTGGGATAATGGCTACGGTAGTCTGAGGCGTACCGAGCGAGAACGTGGGCCAGTCTGCCTGCGATTGACTGAGGTTTGAACCGGTGTCAGTCACGAGTTTCTAGAAAATAATGCCTTTTCTAGTTTCGTTCTAGTTATGTTAATCTAACCTTAGGACCTCGTGTTAGCTTACTAGCCTACAACCGCACCACCAGCAGGCTAAACTAGACTAGGTCTTCCTTCGTCAGTTAGGATAGGTTAGGTCAGGTCGTGGACAGAATCCAGAGTGAGGGTCAAGACTTTCTTGGAGGGAGCTCTGTGAGGGGACGAAGCCCCCCCGACAAGGTTAACAACACGGCATCTAAGGTTAGGTTAGGTAAGGTAACTCTGGTTAGGTTATATTCCTTCTGAAATGCCTACTAGGCGTACAGTAGTTGTTTCCCCACTGTGCACCCTCTCAGTAAATGTCTTTTAACCTGCACCTAATATCCGATGTTAATGAGGGCCCATGGGCTAGTTTGAAATGGGTTTTTGGGCAGGGTTTGAGAACAAAAATGAATAGAAAACAGGTTATTAGAGCAACCTAACCTAACCTAGGATGCTATGTCATAAGCTAACTTACCTAAACCAAGCATTTATGGCATAAGTTGATATCAGTTTGTTAGAATTACGTAAAAAGACCCAAAAATTGTATTGTTTAAAACAATAAAATAACTCACTTCATGACACCATGTTGTGCCAACATCTCAGCCGCCTAGAAACAAGGAAATAGCCTACAAACAATTAAGAACATTCACAGTGATTTTGGTATTACTATATGGTTAAAGAGCAGGAAATTTTAGGTGATGGTAGATAACAGCTGTAGCCAAATTCTGATCACATCCCTAGAAAGTAGTATAAGCTAGGCTAGCCAACTTTCATGATTAACTGTTTTGGTTACCATAGGCTAACAGAAGGTTGGCCTATCATAGCACTACATTGCCATGTTTTACAGTATGCTACTTGTAAGTAACGTATCCTCTTTTAGGCTGGAGGTTTAGCCTAATTGACTAAAATGGTAAAAAGATATTAGTCTAGGCTACTATGCCCTTGCTTGTAGGGTATGGTGTTATTGTAGTTTTGATTTTTGAGACCCCAGGAGCCTACTAGCCTTGCTAAGACTTTGTTAGGGTACTCACACCTTGTGAGTACTTTACTGTTTTCATAGGATTAACTGCATTTGGGAGAAAGAACAGTGATGAAATGGGGTGGGGGTGGGGAGCGAGTACCTTTGCTGGAGAAACCAAGCAGTATGCCAAGAACTAACCTTACCTGAACCGAAGTGGGAGCGTTGTTCCCAGACCCCATAACCTTCCTGGGATGTATTTCCAGGCGAATAATATGTGTCCCTTCTGAATTCATTCAGCCCACAGCTTATTTAGACTAGCCCAGCTTTGTGAGCCTTCCCTAATATGCAGTATGTTTAGCCTATAGAGTAAGGCTTATACTGAGTTACCAGTAGAATAATTAACCTACCTAACAGTATTTACTGTTACTGTTTGCTACAGCAATAATTGTTAATTTCTCAAATATACACCTATTCATAGAATACTGATAATGTATATTGTATTTCCAAGAGTTTATGGTTCCAGGGAAATGTGTCGTACATTTACTGTATTTATCATAATATTTATATTAATTGTTTATGATTGGGCTCAGGCTTGCCAGATGTAGGGTTTTTGAGCATACAGGCAGTCCCCGGTTATCAGTAGGGGTTCTGTTCTGACAGCGTGACGATAAGCTAAAATCGCTAATAACCGAAAATCGGCGCTTGTCGGCACCGAGAACTGGAGATCGGCACTTTTGTTAGGTATGTATCAGTGCCAATACCTGATCATCAGCACCAGTAAGCAGAAAAGTGCAATTTTTGGCACTGAAAATCGCAGATTTTCACCACTAGACAAGTCCCATAAAACCGGATTGCCGATAACTGAGCCTGCCGATAACTGGGGACTGCCTGTATACAGTACATATTTGCAATGAATTCATTAATTCAAAAACATTTGGGGTAACCTGGAAAACTTAATAAGAATGAGTACTGTACATTATTTTAAATATGTATGTTACCATATAAAATACAGAGTAACTAAAGTTTTCAATTTTTCAGATGAACATTTGGCATTCTGAATAATACACTGATAAGATGCTTCGACAAACATCACGGCACCTGCTTTATTTATTGAGACGGCATGGTGCCGTAACATCAAAGTCTACACTTTGTTCAACTACTTCTAAAGGTAATTTTTTGGTTTTTCATAATATAGCACTAAAGTATTTAAATAAGTTGTGTAATCTATAATACTATGGATTAGTGAAAAAATTTAAAACCTAGAATATACCTTGACTATACATTATCACTAACTGCTTATCCAGTGTTGATACAGTTTGTTGCAAGATTGACAGCCTCTGTTTATTGGTGTACAGTAATTTCTTGCCATGAAATGGCAGTGGTTTTTTGGAAGTCAGTAGCAAGACAGCAGGTAATTACATTAAGGAATGCCTAGTATTTATACAATATTCTCCCTCGTTTTTAATCTGCTGTATTCCAGTGGCAGTTTTTCACATACTGTACTGAAATTTCCAGTTGTATTTCCAATGTCCTTCCTTCTAAGGCTGTATGAGTTGATTTGCAGTTTTATCAGATCCAAAAATTAACTGAAACTGACAATGGCAGCAGATTCTTAAGCCAGATTAGTTCTTTGAGAGAAGAAAGATGGCGTCCACATATTGATGGGATGAGAATAAGGAAGCTGAAAACAGGAGAGGAGTGAGGTCAGAGTCTTATTAATTAACAGAATTAGTCTGGCAAGTTACTCCCCAGCTAAGAATAGCCTTGCACCACCACCCACCAAATGAACATTTGCATCAATAATACTACCAGGAAGAACATTTCCTAGTTTTAAAGTGAATGGAATGAAAGAATGAAAGACAATAGAATGTGATGTTGATACTTGGTACAGTGAGTAGCGTGCACTGTTTTTTGGAAACGGATATCTCAACCCCTTTCACTGCGAGCCTGTTCTGGTCACCGGCAATGACATCAGTATTATGGGGCTAAGTGCGTTATCCTGTAAGCTGGCGATCAAAAGTTGCCATTTGTTGCTAGAATATAGACAAAAGTTCCCGCCAGAGGCAAGGGAAATGTGATATCAATGACGAGTTTCCTAACTAGGACCAAATAAGCATGACTGAGGAGATCAGTCCCACGCTGTGAAAAGATTAATATAAACCTTATGGAAGGTAGCTAAACAGGACACCTTTTAGTGTCGGTCTGTATCACAATCCTAGTGCTGAACAAGAGGAAACAATCACTTCAACCAGTCTTGTCTAGAAGATAAAGGTCTCTGGAGGTTGCAGACATCTAGAAGGTGTTTTATAACTCTCCTGAATAAAATTTAAGATGAGTTTTTTCTACAAACATTACAAAATTTTATTTTTACTTGGCATGCTTTCTTCCTAGCTCCTCTGATTGGTGCACATCTTGTTTGCAAAGTCAAGAAATGTGTGCTTGTAAGGCACCCAGGAGGTCTTGTTGCTAACCCTTGCTTAGCAAGTTTAAGCAGCTTTTTGGCTGTGTTTACCTGTAAATGGTACATGGCATGTAGGCACAAGTAAAGATATGAGATTCACATCTTTGAAATTTAAAATCTTAGAAAACTGTCTTGATGTGTACAGATAATTCTAGGCTATTTTGCATAAGTCTTTGCCTACATTATTCTCTGTATCAAACATAATTTATTTCTGTACATTATTCACTAAGTATTAAAATATTTTTCAGGTAAACACTCAAAAGTCCCACAGCAGCCATTGGATTCAGACGTTAGCCATGACATTGTATCTGGTGTAAATATCGATATGGAACTGGTTCAGCATTTAGAAAAACTTTCCCTTGTGGACTTTGCTAATAAGGAAGGCCTAACAAGATTGCAGGCTGCCATAAGGTGAGTAAATATGTTTTAGTTTTATTCATCCATGTTTATAGCTTACTGAGATTATTACATGCTAACATAGTAAATATATACAGTGGACCCCCACCTTTTTGCAGTTCTGGATTCGCGGATTTCTCTGTGGAACATATGTACATTATTCACAGCAAATTAGCTGTATTTTCATAGAGAAATATTCTCAAATTACTGTATTTTCATATCATTTTTGTGACTGCACTTTTTATGATAAAACTATTAAAATATTCAGGTATAATTATTTTCAGAGGGTTTTTTGGTGTTTTGTACTATCAAAATAGGCAGTTAAGCATTTTTAGAGGGGTTTTAAGTATTCATGGATTTGAGCTATTTGTGTGGGCTAGTGGCACTCACCCCCTGCAAATACCAGGGATCGACTGTAGCATGGACTCTACTGATCAAATGTTACAGTAATTGAGAATTGTTTGATATAAACATACAAAATAAGGTTAGCTAATTTAGCTAATTTAGAATACAAAATGGACAGTTTTTTTAGCACCTTGTGATGCTGTGCTGCCAATAATACCATCAAAGGGTGTCTTTGTTTTCAAATAGGCCAAATAATTTGATGTTCTAAACCTGCATTTTTCTGACCTTTGGAAGGAAGATGGATTTAACAAAGTAGTATATGTAATACTTTTCATTTTGTAAATATGTTTACAAATTACAATGATATGCTGATGCCAAATGCTTGCATTCCATAGATTTAGTTAAAAAGACTTTACCTTACATGCTAAAAGCCTAGCATATGATAAAATGATAACTATGGTAACTTGTTTTACAACAAAGTACATAAAGGAACAGTTAGTTTCAGAATATATTAAACAATAAAACATTATTAAAACTGGCTAATTGTGCTTCTGTTTTACTGGTTTTAATTAAATTGTTGTTGGTTGTGAATATATGAGGGCTGCAAGGACAGTATAAAGCACCTTTAGAGCCATTTTCAGTGTGCCGCACAAGGCCTACTGTAAGTGGTACTTCTTTGGGTCTCTATACTCACAGCCAGATTAATGCCTTTAAATGAAATGTTTATTATTTACATATGTCACACTTACTGTGCTCCATCCATAACAGATTTCATTCAGGTTTTGAACAAGAAACATTGTGAACTTGTTTCTCAGTAATCTAGCAAATCTTCACCTGCTAAATTATTGTGTTAGTACAAGGAAAAGATTTTTCATCCATTTAATATTAAATTTTTACTTAAGAGTCAAAATTACAATTTACAGTATTTAGTATAAGTACACAGATTGTTCTGTACACTTTGTTTAGGAAAATGGTACAGGGAAACACCTTCCCTCAATAATATGTTTGAACAGAGAAAGTAGTTCATGACTTTCAAATTTTGTTAATTGTTGACCTTGGGATTGGTTGCTTGAATTTTAAAACTTTTACTGAGGGGAAAATGCTAGGCAAAGAGTAAAGGATATATTATGTGAATTGGCAGCAATGAGGAATTTGTGTACCATGCTATAGTCCTATGGTAATTACTAGATTGTTGAGTGTAATGGTTCCAAGCTTAACATTTTAGATTATAGTACACCAAACCAGTATGGCTCTTTCCTTTTGAAAATAAGTAAATAATTTAATTAAAAGACAGTGTTATGTTGATGCTGAAAATTTGTCTAAGGTGATTGTTAAACAAGAACTGTGTGTGGAGAACTGAAGTCAAATTGTTTTTATCTTTTTGTTATAAACTACCTGTATTTTTTATTTTGTATCATGCCAAGCAAACTTTTTACATTTGTTAACAGTGGAAAGTTTGGAATTTACCATATATTTTAGTGTTCTGATTTAATTACACTTTCATATTGGATCTTCTTTTACAGCTTTGCAGATCAACTAGCTCAGGTTGACACAGAAGATGTAGAACCAATGTATTCCGTTCTTGAAGACAGGTAAGGCCCAATCAAAACCAGACAAAAGTTTTTCTTCTGTTCAACCACAAAGTTATGGGTGAAAGAGTTCACACTCCTACTTTCACAAAAAAGCAAAGGAAATGTGAAACAAAAATGCATTGGTAATAAAACCTAACATGCACTAGGAATTTGTATACTTATGCTTGTTTGCAGGCACAAACATTGAAATGAAAATATTTCAATACATTTAGTCATTGTTCTAAATACAGATGTGTAGATTTTAAGCCATATCTCACTAAGCCTTATGTGATCTGCTTTTGAATCAACCTCTGTATCCATTTATTGGTTGGGAGGATGAGGGAACTAGTAAAGGGAATAGTTTTTATTTATGAAACAGTTTTGTTTTAGGAAATTTGTGTTCATACAGTCCAGGCAATTATTTTACTTTGCCCTTGTCACTTTCCAAGTCATTATTACAAATTAGTTTCAGCAAAACCATTGAGTTATATATGAGTCTCAAAAGGTCAGCTAAAGGATACGATTTTAATCTATATTGCAAGTAACAACTCAGGCTGCCTTGACTTTAAAATATCACCTGTACAGGGTTTTTTATTAGTATGGATGTAGGAGTGTCTCTTGGATTTTACTGTTTTCTCTTAAATGAAATTTATTTTTTTAAGCATAACTCTAGAAGTTGTGAGTAAATGCACACTCCACGCATTAAACAAGAGGTGAAAATTTGAGCAAAATCAGATTAAAGAAGTTGGCCAGCTATGTAGGAAGAGACTGCAGGGGATGGATGAGAGTAAAAGACAGAATGTAATGCAGCTGTAGGTCAAAGGAACACTTTAAAAGACATCAGACAGCATCTTAAGTGTGGCATGCAAATCACAGCATAAGAGATATCTTCCATAGGGGTTTACTAATTAGAGAGATGTAATGAAACCTACAGATGGCTGCTGTATTTTCTTTGGTACTCTCATAGATAGGTATGACTTGTATCCACTGCAACAGGAAAACCTTATGACTTGGTTGAACTCGAGTGTTGGAGAGGGACAACGTAAGGTAAAAACATTATTGCCTTGCATACCCCATGTGCATCAAGGTTTGAGAAATATTTTGGAACCAAAATATCCTTACACAACCCTTTCTTCAGTAAATGCTGAAATCACTAAACTAAAGGAAGGCAGGAAAACTACAGAGCTTAATAATAAAAAAAGTTACCTGCTCTTCTGAAGTGTGTCCTCATAAAGATGGAGGATATGTGATGAGGATGATAGATCAAGATAAAGAGGAATACTTGACCAATTGCCACCACAGCCCCCATCATAAAGGTGTCAAGAGGCCTATGTGTAGTATTGCCAGGGTAGAGCAGGAGAAGGAGGAGGAGGAGGAGGAAGAGGACAAGTACTTCCAGAGAATATTCAGTTTGCTGAAGCACAAAACCTTGTTACATTATCCTTGTGACAGCTAATTCTTCTTCTGAAAATTTTCATAAAGTCGTTTAATTATTTCTTGAGATCGAAAAAGTTGAGGGTGGTAATCATGGATATAGGATGATGTTAGGTGAAGGTTGGGACAAACGTTGTCAAACACTAATGCTGCCTAATGATTCCGGATACACTTAAGTATCTTAAGGGATTTGAAAAGGCAGAAATTAAATTATCAGTGACTGACAGCAATCCTTTTGGTGCTTTTCTCTACCACTGAAATATGTGGCCAGCTGTGAGACATTTAAACTGCTGTATATCCATAGTGTGTGTTTAGCAGAGTAACTCAAGAATGGGTACACAGAATGACTTTCTTGAGATTATTAAATTGTGGGGGGGGAGAATTCAGTGCAGAGTTAATCTTCTTGAGAGAGTAACTTATTGAATGTATTGCCAAATTTTATCAAAATCTGTTGACTTGTTCTTCAGATAGTTGCTAACAAACACTGATGAAAAGAACTTTCATCCAACTAATTTGGTAGAGTTATCTGGTTGTACTGAATGAGGGCTTCTATCGTTTCTTCAAGCAAAGGAGTTAAGAGTAAAATGCACTATCATGAAAACAGTCAGCAGTTCTTCACATCGGAGATCTCACACAGTCAACAGACTGGCATACACTCGTATGCCCAAGTGTGGAGAATGCATTTGAAATCTCCTCTCAGTATCAAAACTATATCAATCTGATGCCAATGATTGGATCTTGGATGTTTACATGATATTTTTCTACTTACCAGGTAGTTTACCAGAAAAGCGTGTTAGCAACACAAGGACACAAGCATTGGTGCAAATTTAAAGTTCCCTACCCATGTTCATTAACTATTTCTGTATTTCTGGCACTTAGGTCAGTAACCACAGCCTGCACCAATGTGCACTTTGAAGTCCCATAGGACTGTTATATTCTCTGAAGGGTCATTTATATCACCTGTTAGGAAACTGAAGAATTCAGTTTATACTTCACAGTTAAGAGTCAAATGTAGGCAAATATGCACTGAAATATTCATAAACCACTCATGAATTGAAATATTAAGGTCCTTCATTTTGAACAGGTAACAGCCATTGTACGAAAAATTTTGGGATGGGATATGGATTTTTAAGTGACCTTGTATAACCCCCTTCATTTGTTTGTGGCATCCAGGGCATCCCTAGATAGGCTACCTGGTCACGGTCGACAGAACTCATGACCATCCTGCTGAGGCCCTTGAGTCATACACCTATGCAAGGATATGGAAAACCAACAGTTGCCAAGGGTTATCCAGTTTCATCCTTCTGTTAGATGGAAGCAATGTCTAGCTACTAGGTGAATCATGACAGCTAAGGGGTGGGGACACTGTAGCTTCTGTTAGGACAGACTTCACAAATAACACAGAACTCAGCCATTGGAAAGTTTACGAATATTGTTGATGAATATGAACCTTCTCTGGTGGGACAGATTTAGAATCCTAAGGAATCTACAACTGACCCATCATTTTCGAGTCCCAGGAAGGAGGTCCAGTGCACCTCATGCAGTTTGAGGCAGTTCTTCACGTCCCTTCAGTGGCTGCAACCCCTTTCATTCTTCTTACTGTACCTGGAGAGTTACTGGCTTTCCATCTTCTCCTAGCAATTGTTGCTAGTAGATGTCATGTTACAGTTTAAAATCTGGTTAGTTTTGTCCTTTAGCTAAATATTTTAAAGCTGTCGCAGCCAAAATGTTATTTACTCATTTTCTGTAACTATTCTGTTATAATATGTTAATCTGTCTTATTAACTATATGATGTGAAAAATTTACATCACTGTTTTGATATTGATGGATGTTACTACCATTTAGATAATAAGTACTGTGAACACTTTCATTTTATGTGCTAGTATTTCCTGCAATGTGTAACTGCTATGTTAGTAGATTGTCATTACATAGTTAATTTTTCAACTGGAAGCTTAAATTCAAAATTGCGGTAATATTTTAAAGTGTTGCTGAACACATCATTTGTTATTTAGGTGCAGCTTTTCTGCAGACAGCCTATTCTGCTTTTGTTGTAATGAAAATTGGGTTTTGCAGTTTATTCATTATTTTGCGGTTGTACTGGCACAGTTTGGATTCGTGAAAATTGATTTAGTCCTTCAGTATAGCTAATCAGTTTTTATTGAATTGTTATTACTGGATGTTACCACCATTTTTTCCACTACTAATAAGCAAAAGTTTCAATCAAGATTAAACATCTTTCACACTTTTTCTGCAGAGAACTGTGTGTTGTTCATATATTTAACAGTGTTTCCTGCAACATGTAAGTATAGTAACTGTAGTTTCAGTATGGTATAGCTACTGTTGAAATACAGAGAAACTGCTAATGCATTTGTCTGTGAAGAAAAATGCTTCTATAGTTGGCCTAAACACAGACAACTGTCAAATATAAAAAGGAAGTCATTCATATAAATTAGCTGAACAAGGTCCTTAAATCTTATTTTAGACTCATAGACACCAAATGAGGGATTTGCACTTAATTGAAGTGCAAATTGGAGCAAATCAAATTAAGAAAGAGAACTAGATGGAAAAGACCAAAGGGAATAGCTGTTAAGTAAAAAGTAACTCAGATGGAGGCCAAGAAACTGTGCAAAGAAGCTTTCCAGGTGCACCACATAAGGCACATAGTAAATGGTGCCTCCCTATGGGGAAAAGATAAGTCATATTTTCTTATATATGTACATTATTTAATCCCTGACCAAGTAAATGGCATGCTATTTAGTTTTAGGAAAAAGTGGAGTTATTACAGATTTTTTTATCTAACTACTAATAATGGTTTTAGTTACAAAGGAATAAAATAAATTTTTCTGGTAAGGCAGATACAGTATTAAGATGTTCATCTTATTTTTTATTAACTAATCATGTTTTTGTGGTATGTAAGAATATTTTCTTTTAACATCCTTGCAAACATAAAAAATTCAGCATTTACTTTTTATTGTCAGTTTCTGTACAGATGTTTTTGCAGTTTGTTAAAAAAATTAGGAAAATTTTAGAGAACAAAGAGAAATTCAGCTCTTACTGTTATATTTTATCATATTTATATTAATTTTTTGCAACCTATGTAAAATTTTCTTCATAAAATTCAAGTAAATATTAAGAAACTCAACTTATTTTTATCAATTTTCAGGTCCCTTGCACTTGCAGATGATGAAGTATTGGTAGAAAATATGTGCGACGATGTATTGGGCTGTGCAAAGGAGACATTTGAAGATTATTTTGTTGTGCCACCGGGGAACATTGACTACGTTCCTGAAGAGGAATATTACAGTAAACTAAAGGATGAGGGAGACAAAACGTAGTGCACAGATGTTGTATATGTTTTGAATAAGCTTTTATACAGAAATAAATGTATTTATTAGTGTCATTCATGTTTTGTGTCTCCATGTGTGAAATATTCTATTTTTCGCTGTATTGCTAATGGTAAGATTGCTCATGGCTAATGCAACCTGCATGTAAGATCAGTTGTTAGGAATATAATCTGCCTGTAATATCAGTCATCACTGATGTAACTCACTGTAAGATGAATCGTTGGAAATGTAAACCAGATGTAAGTTTAGGATTACCATTGGTCGCTGTAAGCAATTTTTTGTTGTGTTCAGTATGTGGTTTTAATGGTGATAATTCAGTTCTATGCCATTGTTGGTACACTTTTTCAGCAAAAACAAAAATGTTACAAAGGAAAACCAACACTATCTTGTATATCTCATTTGATATAACCCATTTTGTGAACAGCTTGACTCTTTCATTTCTCAAACTTCTAAATAGTTTGAAGCATATCAGAATTACGTAGTGTTGTGTTAACTCCAGTGTTAGGTATTTTCTTTGTCTACCTCATGAACGAAACTGCTGTGGATTTTGATAATGAAAGTTCATAGTCTTTTTGAAACAAGTTTGAAGTTATTACTACTTTGATTGAAACAAGATATTATTGTTAAGAGTACTTGCTAGAAGTTTGATTTTTTAAATTTTGAAGGCTATTCATTGATTTGAATTTGTTTGTAGAAGAGTTACTTGAACATAATAGCATAAATTTCAGTTGAAATCTTCATGCTGAATTGCAATTTAGTTTTATGTATAGCTAGAGAAATTATCAGTCTACTTTGAATAGTAACTTCACACAAGGGGCCCTTTGATGTGGACGAAGTGAGAGCTGATTAAAATAATAAGATATTTATAGCGAACTTTATGCAAAACTCAACTCGTATGCTTATTTGAATGAACCTTACAGGTTATTTAACCAATGTAATTTTACTCTTGATACCAAAAGATGGCAGTATTGACTGATGTTTGTATATCTTGTAAATATATTGATGGAATAATTAAATGAATTTTGATATTGCTCCTTATGCATCCTTGTTATTGGAGTATGTGATATGGAAACTGTAGCTACTGTACAGAAAACTCGATTGCCCCGAAGAAACTTCAGTGCATTTTTTACTTGTTTAGTTTTACCCTGGGACATAGATGCCCTTCTGCACCTGTGGAATACCTGAACACTTATATAATTCCCATTATTCACTGTGAAAGGTTTGATTTTAAGGGTATCCCATATCAGCTGAAGAGGGTCAATAGTTACATCCATTGCCTCATAGACATGTATAAACTAACCCCATGGCTTAACCCCATACTCTACTCATCACATGTCTTGGATTTGATGACCAGAGATTTCAAGGCTGAGTAATTGCACCTGCATACAGAATTTCTCTGGGAGCGATTACTGTGAATTCATCGACGCAACCACCACCTTTCCTATTCTATGGGTTCTCAGCCCAGGACAGAGCCTTTCCCCAGGGGTGACAACAAGGGAAGACAACACTAGTTTTCCAGGGATTTTTCATCAATAAATGCCATGGGAAAGCTATCAAATGATGCATCAAAAACATTATGACCATTGATGTGGCCAGGATAGCAGCAGAGACAATCTAACCAGTCATGGATTCAGATTTCCAGATTCATAGGGCTGCTTACCACATGGAGGTGATCTTAACATAGACATGGATACAACATGAGCGACTACAAGTCTTAGGTGTCTCTGTTGATGAGGGTGATTTTCAATTTATTTGCCTTACTATACCTCCCAACATAAGCATCACAGGTATTACCCTTTTGAATTCTTCAGGGACATTCATTAGAATCAGCAACAGAGGTTTTTGTAGAGCGGCATACAAATATATTAGGAGAAGCAATGAAGTCGACCTGATTTTTTTGTATTATTATTGTCATAGTCCACTTTGGCTCATAGAACTCATATCACGTTATAAATGTTCAGCAAAATTTGTCAACTTATAAAAGGAAATCATTGATGGAATATCAAACATGAATAGTGGGAAAGACGCTTCTCCAAGGGTCTGTAGTTATCCCTTTATTATCCTGTCAGGTATTAGGCAGATGGAAGCCCACTATCAAACTAAATGCTCATAGCAATAATCCCTTTTCGGGATGGCAAGTTTACCTCATCCATCAAAGGACTAGATGGCCTCCAATGGACTGAAGAACATGTACAGTATATGCTATTGAAATGAGGCAGATCAGCACTAGGCTTAACCCATTGTCAAAATTCTATGCTTTTTCAGTCACTTTAAGTAAATATGCTGTACTGAACTTTCAAAATACCTTGTACTATATAAACTGCAACTTGATTTTAAACTGTTAAAAGCTGCCCTCCTCTATTCAAAGCAGACATTATTAAAGATATACAGTGATTGAATATGAAAACAAGGAAATAGGGGATAACTTCCATCTTCAGCCTGGAGCTTATAGAAGAAGTACTATACATGTATCAAAGACTGAGGCATTCAGTTAGCAAAAGCTAATTTAACAAGGTCATGTATCATGCAAGTACCATATGACCATTTCTGAAGCTGCATTCAGCAGTCTCCATCTCTGTAGACACTCAAGCCTGGTAATCATCACTTTCTGAAATTTTCCAACAATCTGACTCGAATGTATCCATTTCCAGTATACTCATACTCATGGACTGTTTTATGCCCAAGAAAAGGTAAACATCTCTGTCGATTGGAACTGCCTTGGTTTGGTTTCCTGCATACCTATCTTTGCCCTACTTTAGTGCTCCGTTTGACAAGAAATCAAAAGTTCAAGGTACATTATGACACGCAAAAGTGACTTAGAGTAGGAAAACCACACTGCATGAAAAGTGCAGAACAGAAAATGAGGAACCAAATTTATACAAGTAATTTATGGACCCATGCAACTTCACGTACTGCAGCCTGCACAATCCCCTGTCTTGGCTTAAACTCAAGTCTCAAAGCAGCATCAAAACATGACAGATGGATATTTGATCTGCAAGAGCATGCTTACATGCTCTTAGGGAAAAAAAATATAAAGATGGTGCATTCTTGTTATTTTTAAGTCCCTAGTACCCATGTCAGGTTAAGATCTTGATCTATAAAAAAAGAACACGTTTGAATGTGGACTGCTTTTACGGATATATATGCAAAGCTTTTGAGACTCCAAGAAGTTGCTGAATGTTGAGCCCTATCCGAAAATAACTAAGATGGCACCAACCACTTTTAGAACTCTGATTCATTTTCTTTTTCATCTTTTTCAGCCAATGGAAATTCAAAATCACTTAATAACAATCAAGTCAGTGACTATGGAGTTTTCTTAAAGCATTTTATGGCTTCCAAATGCAACAAATAACATGGAAATTAATACTGTTTTGTATTTTAAATTAATCTTAAATCGTAAGAACAATTAAATGGCCTGGGAAGACGGACAATATGGCGTTCTTATTTTCGCTTTCCCAGCCACATATGCCCCCTTTTATCAAAATGTTGGGTCTTCAAGATGTATTTTTCTCGCCTAATCACCTCGCCCACCTTTTCCAACACCCAGAATGATTACCAAGACGGTTGGCACTGGAGCTGTGCCAGAAGAAGGTGTTGTAATAACTCACAGTGTAGCAATTTCCATCAAACGTCAACATTAGTGCCACAAAATATACAGAGGAAAATACCGATGTTACTGAAAAGCTTATACATTTTAGAGAAACAATGAATGAATGGTTTAGGTTTAAGCGTAAGGGCATGCAGTCATTTATCACCGAATTCCTTGGTACTTTATGAACTAAGTCAAATTTATGGTCTAAGAGCTGCTATGTTGAAAAATCTTATGTGCAAAATCATTTAAATTCGTTAAGGAGCCAAGAGTCCAATATTTTGAGAGATACCAAGTCGTCTGTATTCTTAACTTTTGAAGTTTTAACGCTTTACGTCTCTCTCTCTCTCTCTCTCTCTCTCTCTGAGAGTGTCTCAACTTTCATCTGAGTTCGCAACTTCTGATATTCTCCGCTGCGCCAAGTTTATCAAGAACTTATACCCTTCCTTATGTTTCCTTATGATTTCCCGTGTGTTTCGCTTCTACCCAAAATGTTTTCTCTTCTATTGTCATATCTTTACTCTCTTTTTTTCTTTTTCTATCTGTATTCCAACCGTTTTGTTGGTCTATCTTTCCACTTCTTACCTTCAATCAACTCACGTTCCATATTCGTCTGAAACATTCCTCGCCCGTCTTACATTCGCCCACCCTTTCATACCATATTTCCCCCCCTTTCAACCTCCCTACTCATCTGGTTCTGCTCTACAAACCTCCACCTCCTCCCTCCTCCTCCTCCTCCTCCTCCTCCTCCTCCGCCTTCTCCTCCTTCTCCTCCTCCTCCTTTCCTTCATTCGACCGTTCCCTATCTCCTCCTTCCCCGTCTGCCTGAAGCTTTCATCTCCCCTTGCTCACCCGGCCCCTCTCTCTCTCTCTCTCTCTCTCTCTCTCTCTCTGCCCAAGAGTGCCATGTGCCAGGGGCTGTTACTATTCTCGGAAGGTGCCACAGGATCAACCGAGTTAACTCGGACGCCAAGTCAGCCCTCAGTCTACCCGCCGTGCCAGGGGCATTTTCCGAAAGCAGCGCGGTGGAATCTTCGGCCAGGAGGAATTCGCTGTCAAGAATTCCTCGCGAAAAAAACCGTCCGTTCTCTGGCGTGCTTTTTCCGCGAGTTCTGAATGAAGAATCACTGGTTTTATTCCAGAGAGTAATGCTAGAATTAGTTTGCATATCGGGAATAACTAACTGTCTCGTGTGTTAATTGTATTATACGTGTCTGGGTCATATTTTATACCTTTGGCATACTTAATCATGATATAAATACATCATTTTCCACGCAAAATCAAAACCTTCAGTTCTTTTACTGAGTGATACATCAGACAAAATAAGAAAGATGAAAGATCTGATGCCATTTTCAGAAACTTGATAAAACACTAACAAACTTCCTAACCTTCCCGTAATTGTATACGATAGACTTCGTTTCGAACATATTTACATTTAATATTATATATCAATGTGATACGGTTTCAATTCTTCACTGTGAGAGATACATTACAAACAGTTTTTATTTTAACCTGAAATCGATTTTCGACTTTCACCTTGATATGAAAAATACAATGACTTTCGATTTTCAATTTGATATGAAAAATACAACGACCTTTATATGAAAAATTCAATGACCTTAATATGAAAATACAATGACTCGATTTTTACCTTGATATGAAAAATACAACGGCCTTAATATGAAAAATACAATGACTTTCGACATTCACCCTAATATGAAAAATATGACTTTCGACTATTACCTTGATGTGAAAAATGCAATGACCTTAATATGAAAAATACAATGGCTTTCGACTTGCACTTTAATATGAAAAATACAACGGCCTTAATATGAAAAATACAATGACTTTCGACTTTCACCTTAATATGGAAAATACGAAAAAAAAATACAATGACCTTACTTCCCTTATATGAAAAAATCGGCCTTAAAAAAAATACAATGACTTTCGACTTTCACCTAATATGAAAAATACATTGCCCTTAATATGAAAAATACAATGACTTTCGACTTTCACCTTAATATGAAAAATACAACGACCTTAACATGAAAAATACAATGACTTTCGACTTTCGTCTTAATATGGAAAATACAATGACAATGACTGATTTTCGATATTCACTTGCTACGAATATTAAAATACAATACGTGAAAAATATTTTAACATTAGCCTGAGTTTCCTACAGATAAATTTGTCCGTATGTCAGTGTACGAAAGGTTTGACATTCAGGCTGACTTTCAAGCTAATTATTCTTCCCACATTTTGAGACGTGAAAATTGTATCACAATAGACTTTACTAATATACACGTCTTTCCTATATCCTTTGCAATATTGTAAAGATACTTTTAAAGTTAAAATAGCGTAAAGTAAAACACAACCTTTCCTATCTTTTACATAGAGCATGGCGCTATAAAAGTTCACAGAATGAAAAGATGAGTAACTGAGATTGACATTTAATTAAGCAAAGTGCTGAAATGGCAACTCCCGATTCTCATTATTTCATCATATCACCATCTTGCTAAAGCTAACAGTGAATCTTATGGTGTCACTGATGAAGGATAAAAATAACAACTCGTAATGATATAATGATACAACGATATATATACACATTATATATATATATATATATATATATATATATATATATATATATATATATATATATATATATATATATATATATATATATATATGTATATATATAAGACAAAAAAGCCACGAAGGGGAAGAGAAACATTGGAGTGCAGAGGTCTTTCGACTGTCGTCCTTTGCTTAGCAGACGACAGTCGAAAGGCCTCGCAGCACTCCAGTGTTTCTCTTCCCTTCGTGGATTTTGTCTTTATTTATAATATTCATCACGTTCCGTATTTTCGTGATTCACTTTATACATGCATACATACATACATATACATACATACATATTATATATATATATATATATATATAATATATATATATATATATATATATATATATATATATATATATATATATATATATATATATATATGTGAGCACATGCCATATGTTCATGCAGACACAATTTCCAATATGGATGCTTACACGTGCGCATGCGCACAAGATACAAAAACTGAACAACGACCAAGTCTGCCTAAAGATACGATTATAACAAAACCCACCAAATCAAGACCCACTAGAAGAGGAAAAGATTACATCGGAATACCACCATACCTGATAAATCATTTGTTGAGCAAATGCCCATGCTGGCACCATGCCCATTTCTA
>NC_089745.1:2023417-2038417 GCF_040412425.1 Macrobrachium rosenbergii | reverse complement strand
TATATATATATATATATATATATATATATATATATATATATATATATATATATACATACTTATACACACACAGCAGAATTCCATTCCCAATTTCAGCAAACAAAAAAAAAAAAAAGTATTCACCACCTCGTTCAGCCTTCGCCTAAAAAATCAAGGATGAACCACTGCTCAAAAAACTTCCCACTGTCTCAACCAAGGTCGTCGTAAGTGTCGTCCAAACCCCCTACCCCCTAACACCACCTTCCCACCCCTTCCCCTAAATACAGCGCCCCTCAAAACTATCTTGTACACATTTGTGCTTTCTGATTATCAAGGTCCATTCCGATCTCCTTGCTTCTTCATTCATGCACACACACACACACACACACACACACACACACACACATATATATATATATATATATATATATATATATATATATATATATATATATATATAAATATATATATATATATTATATATATATATATATATATATATATCATATAATATATATATATATATTATATAGTATACAATATTATATATATAAATATAGTATACAATATATACATATATATTAATAAAGCTGTAAGAGTAGTATATTTATATACTTGGTTTTATTTTACTATAATTCAGGCTGCATCATAGTTCATCTAATTTACCTTCTTCTCTTCAGACTTACTATCGCCTGCATGGCTTCGATTGGAGAAAAACTACATTATGTGCTGTGGTTAGACGTGTGTCTGTAACCACACAAACAAAAACTTAGAACCCATTGTACCAAAGATGCGTCACACAGGAATTTGGTAACTATACCCACGGTTAGCAAGTCTGAACGATTCATTATCATCTTGTGACCTAACGTTAAGAAATCGGAAGCACTGTTGACCTTCAGACTCCCTGGCTAAAGTAATAAATAGATGAAAAACACTGGAGAAACAGATCCGTCAGTGTTTCATCACTATATCAAAATGCAAGAGTAACAATGCTGAACTGAGAGTTGGGTAAACCAATAAAAATGGCATCTTACAAGGCGGACATCCCTTCCTCTCTGATGCTTAAGATTCTGAATTTAATTTAACACGAAAGCTTTCAAAATGCAAAACTATCACAAGCTGAAAGGGGAATGCCAAGCTTGTGCTTCGTTTCTTTGACAATTAGTGCTTTCTGAAGCAGCTATAAAGTCAGGAGAGACTTAACGAATTTGGAAACTGGGAAGAAGAAAAGAGATTGAAGAACGATGGAGAGATTTGTCATTTTTTTAAATTTAATATATCTAACCAAAGCTACAGTGTTTTCAGAGACATCCTCGTGTAAAACAGTGCAATGAACTTTCAGTTGAAACCTATTACTATGAGGGGCGCCGTTGCCACTGAGATTTATTTGTGAAAATTTGTAAAACCTGTCAATTCCTGAACTGAAACATGTCCTCCAGAAGTTTCTCAGTGAAAATTTTCCTATCTCTTGACTCGAGAATTTGCAAAACCTGTCAACTTCTGAATTGAACAATGTCCTCCAGAAGTTTCTCAGTGAAAATTTTCCTATCTCTTGACTGGAGTATTTGCAAAACCTGTCCTCCAAAGTTTCTGAAAATTTTCCTATCTCTTGACTAGAGTATTTGCAAAACCTGTCAATTTCTGAACTGAAACATATCCTTAAGCAGTTTTTCAGTGAAAATTTTCCTCTCTTTGACTCGAGAATTTGCAAAACCTGTCAATTTCTGAACTTACACATTCCTCCAGAAGTTTCTCTGTGAAAATTTTCCTATCTCTTGACTCGAGATTTTGCAAAACCTGTCAATTTCTGAACTGAAACATATCCTTAGGCAGTTTTTCAGTGAAAATTTTCCTATCTTTGACTCGAAAATTTGCTGAACCTGTCAATTTCTGAACTGAAACATGTCTTCCAGAAGTTGTCATTTTCTGAACTAAAACATGTCCTCCAGAAGTTTCTCAGTGAAAATTTTCCTATCTCTTGACTCGAGAATTTGCTAAACCTGTCAATTTCTGAACTGAAACATGTCCTTCAGCAGTTTTTCAGTGAAAATTTACTTAGCTCAGTAGTCTCGAAGAGGTGTCCCTATCTGTCGACCATTGTGCTAACTGCATATTTGAGAAGACTGGATTTTTATCTTTGGGGGAGTGTTAAGATAAACTTAAGCCAACAAGATCTCCCTTTTCGGATGATTCATGTACCAAGATAACTGACGTGATTCATCTGCGAAAGGTATCTGAAGCATCTGAGGAATTTCAGAATCGCATCATAGTTTATGGCAATAACGACGGTCTGCGTTCTAAGAAGTAACAATCCTACCGACAGACGTGCGTAAGCATCGTAAAATTCTTTCATTAAAGCTTTCTTTTTCCACTATGCACTATTATTTCATCACGTATGCAAAGAAACTTATGGGAATTCAAGACAACACAAGGAATTTATTATGCCTCAGGTTCTTTCCGGAAGGCAGGGGGACAAGCAGACGAAAATAAACAAAGGGACCCTTGACAACAAGAGACACTTTGTAGCTCCGCAATTTCTTGAGACGCAGTTTCCTGCCTCTAGAAAAAAATGTCAAGCAACGGCGTCCAAAAGAGAGAGAGAGAGAGAGAGAGAGAGAGAGAGACTAAGGCTGCCTTGGACTTATGCCTAAACAAACACCAAAAAAAAAAAAGAGTGAGTTCTAGAACACATTATTTAAGGCTGAGATTCGCTTCTTTCATACCTGGTTAAAAAAAGGGGGCTTTTCTGTTAAACAGACACGGCGTAAGACAATAAACCTTGGATCAGCGTTCCTCAAACAAATAAACACCGGACAAAATAAGTTCAAAAACAGGTGTAAACATTAGTCACCCTAAAAATGAAATTATAAATATAACACATTTCTTTGTAAATTATAAACAGTGAACAATAAAAAATCTTCTTTATGTTCTAAGTTACACAATATGTTTAAGGCTGAGCGGGAGGACAAAACTCTATATATATATATATATATAAATTTTTATCACACCGTGATTTACTTCTTTCATACAAATTCTGGTTATTTGAGGAACCTATAAGTGATAAATGAACCCACTGGGGCAGGCCCATTCAACGGTGGAAACAGACACGGCTGCTGTACTGTTTTTTCCCGTCGTGACAATAAAATGACCCACTCCGCCATGATAGTTCGTTGGTACGTTTGGCTGATTTATATACAATCAGATCAAATGGCGTACCTCGAGTATCAAAACACGGTGATAAATGAACAAACGCCGAACCCTTGACATGGACATTGACGAGGCTGCTGATCACTGGCAGATAAGTTCAATGGTTTAGACGGCGGAGGTGGAGTCTGTGCCAGTGTAAACATTAGTCACCTACCTGGAAAATGAGAAATTATAAATATAACTTTAGTTCTTTGGAAATTCCTGGAATGACTTTGAAATGTACAGCTGTTATCATAAAAATCTTCTCTATGAGCCATGTTCCCGACGTAAAGGAATGAATACGGAAAAACAATACAGCAGACTTACTTAAATGTAAATATGTCTATAGAATCATATGGTGTACAGTATATCTTTGGATGTGTATATACTGTATGAATGTAGTTTTGTATATATATATATATATATATATATATATATATATATATATATATATATATATATATATATATATGAGGTTAGTAACCCTAGCCCAAAAGTTGTGCTAGGAACAAGGGGCCAGTACCTTGCACCATACCCTCTAAAGGGAAAAATTGTACTCATTTTTCAGTTGCTGAATTGTGGATGGATCCCGTGTAGAGAGTTTCGCACATACACATAATTACATACATACATACATACATACACAAAACACACACATATATAATGAATGTGTGCGTGTGTGCATCGTTAATACATTTATACATTTATATACACTTGTCTTTTGTCAATGCTATATTAAGCTGATCTCATGCGATCAAGGTCTCCAACTTTCAGAAACAGCCCTAACTTCTACACTGATCTAATTATAGAAGGAAAATTCATGACGAACTTGGTCATCTACCCCAAAAACAAAACAAACTAGAGTTAATCTAGCGCATATCCTACACTCTAGACAACCGAGTACGAATACGGTCTCCTCCGACCTCGTTGATGCGACGCCAACTGGGAGAAACTTCAGAAGGGCCAATTTTAGGGTTCACAACACGTTAAGCACAGGCTTATGAGGATGACTTGGGTGTCACCTGGCATTAAAATTGCCACAGGCGGCGAGTATTAAAGGAGCCTACGAAAATATTTGGGATTTTCCCGTTTTCCAAAAGCGTATCTCGCCATCTTTCACGTCATAGCCGAACTGATGAGGATTTATGAGAGGTATCGTATCTTCTTCAAAAGTCGATCAAGTACTCAGGTGAGTTTCGGATCTCACTGCAAAATTTTATGGGCAATTTTCTTGTAATGGCTTCTTTGCGTTCTGTATTTTTTTCATTTTAATATAAAAATAATAGCATCAGAGAGGAAAGAAAGTAAGCTGTTTTATAAAAATATAGAAGCCTACTGTATGTTACTGCTATGAAAAGAATTGCAATATTTGTCCAGTCATAGGTTCCTTATGAGTTGACAGATCAAAGACAGAAATTTGCAAAAGTCGCATAGACACAAACATACACAGAGACCCATGGCTAATTACAAAAGGCTTTGAGAAAGAGCTAGAATAAATCCACCATAATGTAATAAATGCAACAGAAATAGATAAAAATAAAAATAAAATTTTAAAAAGAGTCAGTCATTCCTAAAGTCCTTTATTTAAGATATGGCGTACCAATGATCTTCAACACATGGCGTTAAAGAGATAAGATATAATAATCCGAATTTCATTAAGACAGTCCTTCAGAAAATGAACCCTATTCTTATGGAACAAACCCACCAAGGGAGCCACCGACTTGAAATTCAAGCTTCTAAAAAGAATACGGTGCTCATTAAGAAGAAAGAGAAGATAAAGGGAAATAGAGGACTTTGGAATCAGTATGACGTAAAATAAGGTGGAAGGTTGAAACCAACAATCTTTGGAAGCTTGAATTTTAAGTCAATGGCTCCTGCGCGCTTGTTCCGTGTGAATAGGTTTCATCTAATGAAAAATAATAATAATAAGGTTAATATATAACTACGGGGCGAGAAATGCCAATACAGAAAACTAATGTGGTCAATGATCTGAGGTGCGAATTGGCGTCACAACAACTAAAACTTAGCTAAACGAAGAGCTGCGGCTGAGACCGATGACTAACCTTCCTAGCAATGTGTAAACCATTTTAAGACTTTTCGGGGTGCAGGGAAAGGGGACGGTTCCTAGATTCCCCTCACTCCCCTCGTCTAAACCTCGCCCCCCCCCAACTCCCCACCCTCCCCCGACTACCCCCTTCGAACCCAGGTACTTCCCTTACCTGTTTATTAGTTTCTTACCGATTGAGTAACACTGAGATACGTGCCTGGGTGGGTTTCACTCCCAGGTACCTCGAATGTTTGCTTCGTGAAAACTTGGCAGTGTCTGGCGTTTGCTTTTTCCAGCGTTTTTCTGGTGCGTTATCTAACGCGCGCGCGCGTGAGCACGCTTGTATATATGTATATATATATACATATATATATATATATATATATATATATATATATATATATATATATATATATATATATATATATATATATATATATATATATACATGCGAGGTTCATCAGTGCATAACAAATTTTCATTTGTCTCATGGCATTAATAATAATAACAATAATACTGTAGACTACAATTCTACGAATACCATGCCCCTAAAGACAATTAGTGACACTTACACCAAGTGATATGATTAAAATAGTCTTTCAGTTTCCGAAGTCCTTTAGGAAGAGGAATCAAGTGATTGACAATGACGCTGAGTGAAGAGGCCCCTCCATCAATTAGAGTTTTTCTTTTTTCAGGAAATATACTGGCCCTTTTGTAGGTACTCTTGTAGCTTAGGAAAGGTTACATGAGTACAGCAATGTCCATGTTATACTATTCACTATCACCACCTTCAAGTAAATCTATATACTCGTAAATCATAAGAGGACAGAAATAAGTATCAATATTCTGACAGTAAGAAAGACAAACATGCCCGTATAATGCTGTATGAAACTTTCAGCCACTGCCCATGAAACTCTTAGCCGCGGCCCATGAAACTCAGCCACGGTCCAGTGGTGGCCTCAGCCACGGCCCATGAAACTTAGCCACAGTCCAGTGGTGGCCCGTGTTGTTGGTACCAGAAGCACGATTATGGCTAACTTTAACCTTAAATAAAATAAAAAGTACCGAGGTTAGAGGGCCGCAAGTTGGTATGTTTGATGACTGGAGGGTGGATGATCAACATACCAATTTGCAGCCCTCTAGCCCCAGTAGTTTTTAAGACCTGAGGGTGGACAGAAAAAGTGCGGACAGAATAAAGTGCGGACGGACAGACAAAGCCATCTCAATTGTTTTCTTTTACAGAAAAATAAAATGAGTGATTCACAAAGTAGGCAAGATAAGGAAGGCCACAGGAGTTCTGCAGAAAGTTGTGGATGACAAGAGGAGAGTCAAGAGATGGGAAAGGTTGGGATACAATGGCAAGGTTGGCAAGACATATCTTCACAGAAGTGAAAAGTGTTCGTGAATTTAAATTGAAGGAAAATTTGAAGTGATTGCCTGCATAGTATGCACGGAGTAAGTGGAAATGACAGTAAATAACTTAATAATTTAATGGTACAACAAAGTTATTGTAAGAAGGTTACTGGTGAATAGATCTCTGTTGAGGTCCCACGGCGATGCAGAGAAAACGGTGAGGCTTGACTTGTGAAAGGAGTATGAAGGAGTCTCAGAAGGAAGGAGTAGCCTTGATGCTTGATAAAAAACGAACCTTGATACTTAATAAAAAAAAAAAGAGAGAGAGAGAGAGAATGGAGGCAAGATAGAGCTGAATGGCGCAGTGTGTATGTGTGTGAGCAAAGGGGCCTCGCTGATGCCAAAGTGGCTTAAGTAGCATGAAGTGACCAGGAGACCGAGGAATGAGGCTGACACTCTTTTGTTTCTGTCTAATCCTATCTAAGGGAGGTGAGGACGTTTGAGAAAAAAAAACACAAATTGGAGAGCAAATACTCTCAAACCACATACAGTTTCGGAGCGTCATGCTCCTTCTTCATTATGGAGCGTCTCCACACTGAAGAGGGAGCACGGCGCTTCGGAACTGTGTGTAGCTTGGAATATATTTGTTCTCCAATTTGTGCGTTTTTTCAAGTTTCAAAATTCGATACTGATCTGTTATCCTCGAAGTATGGACAGTTTCCAAAAATGAATGACGATAATAATAATAATAATAATAATAATAATAATAATAATAATAATAATAATAATAATAATAATATATTATTATTATTATTATTATTATTATTACCTACAGAGAAGTGTTGTGGGATGTTACTAGCATCATACCTTTCTCAACACTGGATGCAGCCCACCATATTCGACTAACATGCAGCTGCCTAATACACTGGTGTGGTCTACAGAGGTACAACGGTTTTATTTATTCACCAATTTATCCATTTGCTTATTTATTTAATCTATCCATTTATTTATTTATTTATCCATATATTTATCTAATTATTTATTTAATTATTTTTAGGAAACAGGCCTCGAACTGATCACGTAAGGTCGCTGGAGAAGTGAGGCTGGTAACACCTAGACCAGAGGGACCATTATGAATATTATTGTATGAATACATCACTCAACGTCTCCTTAACTGTCCAGCGAAAAAGTCCTCAACGAATCGCGAAAGAAAAACACGATGACGAAAACTGAGATGGTTTTTTTTTCTGAAAGTATTTCACTGGTAGGGTAACGACCAGGAGAAAAATACCAGTCCGTGGAGTATAAATAGACCGTCCCAGGATTACTTCAGATGCCAATAACACAGTGAGAGAGAGAGAGAGAGAGAGAGAGAGAGAGAGAGAGAGAGAGACTTTTTATTTCCCTGCATCATTTCCCCTATCATAAATTCAATGCCTGTTTTTTCGGCAAGCCTGCCAGAGAGAGATTAAGTCATGTTTGCCAAATTTGTCAGCATCTCGATAGGAAGGGTATAAAGCTATGATGTCTCAGAAACCTTTAATGATAAATGACGTTATGTATATACTGTATATACATACATATGTATATATATATACATATATATAATTTATATAAATATGTATATATGTATATGTATACATACATATATATAATATACATGTATATATAATATGTATATATAATATATATATATATATATATATATATATATATATATATATATATATATATATATATAGAGAGAGAGAGAGAGAGAGAGAGAGAGAGAGAGAGAGAGAGAGAGAGGACCAACTAGAAAAGCAAATATTTTAACAGCCAGACATATCAAAATGGAAGTCAAATCAACTGACAACAACCTATGCCCATCTCCGGTTAAATGATCTAAAATAAAAAGACATTATTAATCATACAAAATACGCTTCCTCTTTGCTACGTTATGCAAGGAGACTATACAGTCTTTCAAAATGACAGAAAACGAATAAGCGAAAAACAAATTTGAATAAAATAAAAATCCAAACCCCTCCTTAGCGCTACTAGGCATTGCCGGTATACAGATCACCAGAGCTGAAGATGCGTAAGTTGTGAAAGAGATCACTGGTCTCTGGAGGACAATGACAACACGCTTTCACTCCTGTGGGGATGAAGGGATAGGAAAAATAAAAGCAGGCACCAGTTCTGGTTTACCAGTGCTTTGAAAACGTTGAAATTAAAATTCAAAGCTGTGTGATTTGCCATCTTTAGGAGATGGCCAAAGGCGTTACGCTGGCATAAGACTGGAAATTGACAGGCAAGTGAAATGTCAGAATTTTGTTTGAGATTATTATAATCAGAGAGGTAGGCCTATTTGTAAACTGGTTTTGAACGATTTTTATCATGAACTGGAAAACGGCTCTGTCATAATCATTCGGAGTAAATAATCACAGGACGATTGAGTATCTTCGTGTCCTTAACAATAATAATAATAATAATAATAATAATAATAATAATAATAATAAATTATTATTATTATTATGTATTATTATTATTATGTTATTATTATTATTATTATTATTATTATTATTTCAATAGATGAGACCTATTCACATGGAACAAGCACACCAAAGGTCTATGTTATCGAGAATTACTGAAAGCTATTTAGTTCTCAAATTATAATTCATGACACACAAAACATAATATCGCCTTGAAATCAAAATGACAGCCTTTAGATGGGACACGGCCTTCTGAATATGATGTTTAATGTTTATAGATCCCGTATAATATGTGACTTTATAGACGAAATGGTAACAACCCGGGTTCTTCACGTATAAGGTGTCCAAGACCAGACCAACAATATTTAAGAAGTTATCAGTACAATTATTGATTAAAAATTGCTGGAGCAAGTCTCTACGGGATACGTCACTTTGCAACCTCAGATCGCCCCACCTGCACAAACTTCCTATTTTGGAGATTTGCATAAACCCAATTATCTACTGGAGGCAGAATATCCCTCATACCAGTCATAAACATATATCCGTAGTAATAAATAATGAGTGTGCATCATGGATTCACCTCTTGAAAGATTCGTATCTCAATGTGCCCTTAATTTTGGAAAAGGAAGGTTAAATGGTAGCACACTCGCTTCTCCTTCAAAAGGTGATGCGTTCGTGCCTTTCTGACATAAGCAGTGAATAGTGGGCATGATTTTTTGAGTGATTAATGCCCATCAAATCCTAATTATAAATAGGAAGGCCTTGACAAGCCTCACCTCACAAAATTTAAATCATTCATCAGTTATCCACAAGGCTCTCTCTCTCTCTCTCTCTCTCTCTCTCTCTCTCTCTCTCTCTCTCTCTCTCTCTCTCCCCCCCTTCTGGTATTATGATGACCTCACATTTATCATTAGATATAGGCTAATCAGGGACAGCTGAATAACTTTTTATTGCCCTATATCACCATCGTGACGGCAGCACAGTTGAATATACGTCTGTAATGCTGCCATTCTGTTCAAAAAAGCCCATTTAAAAAGAACCCATTTAAAATTATTATTATTATTATTATTATTAATATTATTATTATTATTATTATACTGGTCTGACTCCCAGAAACACAGTCTGGATTTATATTACAGTTCCTCAGTTATACTGAGTCTGTATGCAATATTATTATTATTATTATTATTATTATTATTATTATTATTATTATTATTATTATTATTATTATTATTATTATTATTACTCCGCAAAGTGATGATAAATCACCCAGTTCATCAAAAAAAAAAACAGGAAAATTATTTCCGTAGCCAAAATTACGACCAAAACTATTAAAGCCGTCCTTCCATATTGCACACGGGGCGCCCAGTGTGGTGTCTAAAATATGACCTACAATGAGGTCTAGGGGTAAATCCGCAGCAAGAGCCTGATGAGGGGCGTTGGGTGTCGGTAATCTTCCGTTTAGGGGAGAAAATAGACCACAGGTGGGCCAACGTGCTCGCGGGGAAGTGCCAACAAAACTTCTTCCTAGAGTGAAACGGTCCCTTACAGAATCGTGTGGGTGTGGGTGTGGGTGTGTAAGGGATGTCATGTGGGAGGGGTGGGTGGTGGGAGAGGGGGATGTCCCTTTTGGTCAGACTGATGACTAAAACGTTTTTTGTCCTGGATTTCTGACCTCACATGTATAGAAGTATATGAATGAGTGCATAATGCATAAGCAAGTCCATACATACATATATACTGTACAAATCAACACTATCTCTCTCTCTCTCTCTCTCGTAATATATATGGGCCTATTAACCTATCTATTAGGATGTACGCCTCCCTAGCAAGAGGACCAAAGTTCGAATCCCTGGCAAGGACGGAGGGAGTTGGCCAGATTACGTTGAAATTCATTGTGCCTCTATTCACCTAGGCCTAGGCAGTGAATCGTGTAGCTGGTAGTGAAGCAACCACTGTGAATTGCAGCAATGACTGGTGAAGGACACAGAGGTCGTCACAATACAATAACCAGCCCTCCAAATATATTCATATATTTGAGCCATGTTGTAATTATTCCTGGGCATTATAAATGTAACAGTATGCCTATAACTGCCTTTAACAAGTCACGGAGTTTCTCCTTCTACGACAATCAACCCTCTTAGGTTTTCTCTGAGTAATAACTCATCCTACTGTATTCAAATTTACGCTTTCCCTTTTCCTTACTACAAGCCAATGGAAAACGACTACATATCGGGCACTTGAAAAAATTCATCTACGACATGGTATGCTGGGGTACCCAAACTTGTACAGTAGTTCAAGTAAGCTGTTAATGCCTTGGTGTGAATACTGCAAGCTGAGAGGCCTTAAAATACAAAATGCCAAATATAAACATGCAAGCTAGCAATGAGAAACATACCAAATGACAACATGGTATACTGGGGTACCCAGACTTGTAGTTCAAGTAAGCTGTTAATGCTTTGGTGTGAGTATTGCAAGCTGAGAGGCCTTACAATACAAAATGCCAAATATAAACATGCAAGCTATCAATGAGAAACATACCCAATGACACTGTAAACAAGGATGTCTTCGCTTAAAGCAAAATATACTTAAAATATACTTGACAGATGATAGCACGTAAAGATAAACACTGTAGGACCTGTGAACTGCAGGCTGTCCACTTCGGTACCGAAAGTGTCAGCTGGGTGCCCAAACTCTTGATGCTTTGAGTTTAAGACCAGTTACGACAGTAAAACCATAAAACTCCTCGTTTTTGTAATCTGCCAGGCCTTCGGAATGTGGTTCAAATGATCGAAATAATGATGAATTCCAAAAAGGCAAAATAATAAACATTATAAACCTGAAAAGTCTTCAGCTCCTAATAGCGTTCAGGTCCGTTTCCAAAGGCCATTTCAGATGTTATGTTCACTACCATTTTCAGAAAATTTTAGTACTTAAATCCAATTTAACGATAGACTGATTTTTCGGGAATTTATACTTATAGTTAATTTCTGGTATAATTCATGAATCAATAAAACATACGTGAATAAAAAGTGTATATCAAGTTTTTAGTATCAAGACTCATAGACGGATTGTCTTTGCACGATGCGTTTTAAATGCGAGTGAAGACCTGACATCCATATATGCATATGCAATGAAAGGATACAAAACATATTTTCCATTCCCATAAGTACTGCATACACACGAATTCTGGATATATAATTATGCATAATTATAATGAAGAAAAGCCTGGTGACCTGACCTGACTGTAATAACTACAGTACAGGGATGTACTGAACTTGCGTGGGTCGCAATGAAAATATTCAGTGTGCATATCCTACATAGGCTGCGGAAAGGAATTGATAAAACGCTTAGCGATGAACAAACTTAAGAAAAAGCAGCAGTTGCAGAGATTAGTCCAAAGATCTGAGTTAAGATATACGAAATCCCTTCTGCTGGCTTTTGTTGATTACAAGAAGGCATTTGGCATCGTCCACAGATCAGTATTATGGACGGTCCTGAAAGGGTTAATGAGGTTAAATCTGTCAAATATTTTGAAGTACTGATATCCAGTCCAGGTTCTCTTGAGATGGAATTGCTGTGAGACTAAAAAGGGTAAATCAAACATTGGACAGGCTGAATGAGATTTGGAAATCAAATAGACTGATATTGCATACATAAGTAAAATTATACATCTTTAATAATGTTGACAAAGAAACTACACCTAAAAGATTCTGTCGATTTGAGAATAAAATTTCAACAAGAATATTAGAAGTCAGATAGCAGGGTAGAATTAGCAATGATGCCAAAAGAGATATTATAGAAGGTCCAAGTGCAGATGAGATGATGAATGGGAGATAGAGATGGATTGGACAACCCCCAGGGGTATAACATTATATTGCCTGCTGGGCTTCTGTGGGTACCATTAGAGTTGGAAGACCCCAGACTTAGCTGGGTGAGAACTATACGAAGGGAAGCTGGTGATATGTGGAGGTTTGTGAAAGATAAAGCACAAAAAAGACATGAGAACCTTTGCATATATACTGTGTATATATATATATATATATATATATATATATATATATATATATGTATATATATATATTTCATTTCATCTCTCTCTACCATATTCTGTCTACTGTGCTAGAGAGAGAGAGAGAGAGAGAGAGAGAGAGAGAGAGAGAGGAGGGGCGCTGGCATGGCGGGAGAAGGGGTAACATCTTCACAAATCGTCTGTTTAACCTGACACTGTATACAGCGACCCGAGTTCGCACTTAGGTAGCCTACTTAATATCTCAATTGTGTGAAAGCACTCCCTTGAGTAAGATTCTTAAATGGATAGATACTTAATATATATAGGATATATATATATATATATATATATATATATATATATATATATATATATATATATATATATATATAAATCTATATAAGAACTTATATGCTTTCAGTAATTCTCGATAACACAGACCTTCGCGAAACTTGTCTGCTTTTCTTAAATGTCTTAAAACTTTTTCACCTTTTTCTGCCCTCTTACATCTCGTGACATCGTTAATAGTAATAAATAATACTATGAGTTGCATTTTTCATTATTATTTCTCTCATACAACTCTATCATTCTTCGCAAACGGGAACAAGTTTACCCCGCCTCCCCAACCCTCCAACCAGCCGAGGGTATGGCCTCGAGTAATAAAATCAACTTATCGATACAAATACATCGCCTAAAACTGCTGATAATCTCATCTTTCAGCTTCTTACTTTGTTAACTTCATTCGACTTGGCAGATGTCAAACGGGTACCCATATCATATGTTGCATTTGCTGAACTTAGAGAAAACTGCAACCCGATATTCGTATTTTATGCCAACATTAGTAAATATGATGCTACCATATTTATCATACTGTCATGCAACTATCATGCAAGTGCTGATTAGTTAGTAAATACGTAAAGGATGACATGCAACCGATAACTGATCTGCAACAGATGTCTCTATCAATTGGCGAACACTTCTTTTGACCAAACATGGCAATAAATCATACGGAGACTGTCAAAAGATGATTATAGAAGTTATTAAAAATCACACGACTACAAATGAATAAATAAAAAAACAGACAAAAATACAGGAAGATGCAGCTATTGAACAACAGAGGATAATCTTACACCTTCCCTTTCCTTCACCATATATTTCTGCCACCACCCAAAGCGGAGTTGTATGAGTGTGTGTGTGTGTGTGTGTGTGAGTGTGTATTTGTGTGTTTGTATGTCAGCTTCTGTGCCCCAGAGTAAGAGGGTGGGTTGAGTGGGCGTCTGGTGACGTATAGGGCCTCCGTGGCCGGTACAGGGGCGTGCAGCTCTTGGAGCTATTTTCGTCAGAGACTTCGTCACGGCAAGAACGCGGTTATACCATGGGGCCACTTGGCCCGGCGAAGTTTTCCCAAAGATTTACAGTCTTGTCGCAAATCTGGTTTCGATGGACACTGGTGAAATACCTTGAAAGGTCATTGCCTCGTCATTATTAATATTTATCAGGGTATACAATGAGTAATATATGTATGTATATATATATATATATATATATATATATATATATATATATATATATATATATATATATATATATATATATATATATATGATTTATAATCACTTTTGTATGTGATTCATTTTACACATTACATTACTACAGGTGAAAAATAAAGGTGTAGGTTCTGACCGGTTTTGACTTTATTTCCAAGCCACTGTGTACCTGATATGTGTGTGTGTGATATATATATATATATATATATATATATATATATATATATATATATATATATATATATGTATATATATATATATATATAACATAAATAGAATTCCCAGGAAAATTACTAAAAATGGTCCTGAACTGTTCTTGATGAAGGAATGCTTGGTTTACTAAAACGCTACTGGATGCCTGTGAAATTTTACCTTTATGTCACAAATGGAAACTTTTCCACTGCG
>NC_089745.1:1918417-2018417 GCF_040412425.1 Macrobrachium rosenbergii | reverse complement strand
TGTAAAGACTAAACATTGTTGCAAATCTTTGCAACTCTGCAAAATTTACACAATGTTACAGCAATTCACTATCTGGATGTCTCACAGTCCTAGTGTGTGAAGAAAACAGTATTTGAAGCTCAGATCTCTTTGATTTGCGCAAGCAAAACACAATCCAGCATTCAAATCATGAAAATCAATATATAATGACATCATCCAATTTAACACAACCTCAGAAATTTAATAAAATTTAAACTGTTCTTTATAAAGCTGTCATTGCCTACCTGGGCCCGTGAACCAAGGATTACAAAGTATTAACGATGAAGATTAGCCATAAAATCCGTATTATATGTTTATATATATATATATATATATGTATGTATATATATATATATATATATATATATATATATATATATATAATATTTAATTTGGTATTTAGTCCTTGGACCAAGTCGCAACATTAAAAACCTGGCGAAGTCGAAGAAGTCGATGCCAAAACCGCCGGGTACCTTGACTCACCTGGACAAATTTAGCCCAGGGACTGGCTGGCCGAAAACCTCCTTTTCTCCCTTGGGTCCCCCTCCCAAAATTCTCCCTCGTGAAACCTTGGAATTCCCACGTTTTTCCCCCTGAAGTATTTTCGGGCAATGCCCGTAGGACACATGGGGGGTGGGGGGAGGTGAAAGGAGTTATGTGACAAAGATAAGGACTCCGATTTAAAATGAAGGGATTTAATTTACTGAGTAAAGAGATAGGGTACAAATATGACAGTACCCAGCTAGTAAAACCTGACCTGGGAGTTTTTAAACAAACCCGGATAAAGGAGAAGGGTTGAGTGGCCTTGTAAAATCCCAAGGGATACATAAACTTTCAACAAATCCTAGTAGTCTGGTGGAAACGACAATGGGTCATAATGAGACATGAAACCCAGGAATGTAATGCTGATCGAGTGAGCAAGAATATGACAAATAATGGCCTTCTTTCCTCATTTGCGGTCAGAAATAAAACTTACATGTTTTCTATCGTTCCTTTAACTGCAAATTACTAAACTGCAATGATTACTTTCACTTGTATTTGCACAAGAAGTAAACTTGATTGCTATACTCAAGACTAAGATTACTTTACACATGTTTGTTATACATATCAAATAATTTTTATTTATCAAAAGGTACCACCTGGCAGAAAATGTTATAAAAAGGGGTTTTGTTCATGAGGAATTCTGAAATAATTCCAGATTCATTCTTGGCCAAAAAGGAAGAGAATTAAAATGCGTATATACACATGGATTGTGTAATGAGTTCAAGCACTAACTTCAGCTCCTAACCAGCTTTGGTTAGAGTTTCATATGTGAGGAAGCATTTCCTCTCGGATTTCAAGGCTTCCAGAGCAAAGTGAATCCAAATATATTAGGAACTAGTAGAAAAGTTACGAGGCCGTATTGGCCAGTACAAGACAGATGCTTCATTAAACAACTAAAAAAAAACATACCTAATATCAACCATATTTCTCAATAAAAAAAACATTAAATTCTAAACACTACATTGTATTTTCATTGAAATTTACAAATATATCAAAGAAACTTTCTGGACAAGTGAGCAAAGCCACTGGGCTAATCTATCTTCTAGCTAAAGATGCAAGAAAACTATTTCTGACACGGGAGACCTGTTCTCTTCACTATCAGTAGTTATTTGCTTTTGTCACATTCTTTATAATTATCCTTTCCTTCCATTTTTTGTGCTTAAAATCTAGCAAGAGCCACGAATGGAAATGAGGAAGTTTAGAAAAATAACTGAGAGAGAGAGAGAGAGAGAGAAAGAGAGAGAGAGAGAGAGAGAGAGAGAGAGAGAGAGAGAGAGAGTTTGGGTTAGGCTTCCAACCCTACAGTGCCTTGCTGTCTCCTTTGCCAAGTGCACCCCATCTGGGATCAGCTTCAATACTGTGTATATTAATATATATATATATATACATATATATATATATATATATATATATATATATATATAGTATATATATATATATATATATATATATATATATATTCTGCTCTGCTGTTTTTTTTTATAGACCTTTTAACCTGTGGAGACTTCAGCTCTTTATGAAGAAATTATTTCATGGGACAGACTTTAATTCCTAAAATGTCCCCGGTCATCCGCCCAAATCCTGCTATTCTTGTCCTAGCCAAAAAAAAACTTCACAACTGAGCAAATAGCTGCGTGAAATAGCTTTCCTAGGAATGACCGGGAAAATGCCGATCATTCTAAATTCTCATCTCCACTTTGTCCAATTATAAATTTGGATTTTTTTTTTTAACCCGGAAAATATTTTTCATGGGGCTTCAGTCACTCTCAATATTAGTATCTTATGTCAACAAGCAAATTTTTACGTTTCTACTAGCAAATTCATTTTCCTAGATAAATAAAATCACACAGCACACCTCTTCTTCAGAACAAATCACCAGAAAATTGCTGTATAAATAAGTAACACCAAATAAACTACCAATGGAAGCCGCCGAACATATAAACGTCAAAAAATTAAGTTAGCCATTTCATTCATCACTTACGCTGGCACTTTTCTAATCAACACTGATACCCACGCCTCCACCTTTCCATAGATTAAAAAAAAAAAAGGTGTGAATTGGGCATTAACTGTTTACGGGAAGGTCGCCCAGCCCCAATTTCTAAAGCAAGGTGAAAAGGAGAGGTGGGGGAGGGGGGGGGCTACTGGTGTCGAATGTCCAGAGACCATTTAAGGCGTTGTTGGAAGGCCTTGAGAGTGGCACTCCCAGATACCCAAGATGCTGCCGTTGGCACCGTTTCTGGCACCGTGCCCTACGCTGCGTGCTCTCCCCTTCCCTTATCCCTCTCTCTCTCTCTCTCTCTCTCTCTCTCTCTCTCATTCTCCGCGATCAATGATACTTTACGCTCATATATGTACACACGTGTATGCCTAAAGAGGACATGTGTCCGTTATGAGATCGAAAATTCCATGGCGAGGGTATGACGTGTGTTTGACAGCAAGCGCTCATGACATTCCTAAGGATTACTTTGAATCACCTTTATCGATAAAATGGCCAGATATTTCTTGGATACAACATGGCCAAAGAAACTGACAAAAAGAAAAGGCAATAATACGAAAAATCTGGATTTGGATAAATTGAAATATGGATAGAACATTTATGGATACAACATTGAAAAAAAAAATCGAAGCATTAATCAAATATGAGAAAATATTCGAAAACAAAGAAAAGATTGATTTAAAACCCGGAAACTGATGTATCAGCAAACATCAATTCAAACCATGCATGATCACCGAAAGAGTACGAGCTTAAAATGAGTGAAATACAAAATCTTCGCATCAAAATACAATTTACAAAATACAAATCTTTCAAAAAGTTCGGGATCACAACTCAAAAAAGACTTTAGCTCCGCATATCATAATCCATATCATCTGTACTGTCATAAATTGTGAGCAATATATTTAGGATATGATTTCATAACTTTTGGAAAAACTTGTTAATTTTGAAACTTGAGTAATGTTGATTTTAGTGAATTTGTAGTTAAAAGTAAATTAATGCATAAGACTAAGTTACTATCTTGATTCTAAAATGTAGAAGAGCTTGAAAAAAAAAGCAAAAATTGTTGATAATATTTTTCTTCGTTTAATTATTCACAAGGTCATTTATATCAGTTATATAAATAAATGTGTATTTAAGGAAGAAAAAATTCCACACCGAAGTGATGTTATCAACATTTTTCTTCTGTAGTCTTACTGAGTAGTCAGTATTTTTTTAAACCTTAATCAAGGATAGATTGTAAAACTGTAATTTTCATAGTTTTTGAAAGAGCAAGTTGAAGGTTAGTGCAATGGTACAATAGTAAATGCTGTATATTTTTATATTTTTGGAACACTATTCTGTGATGTATATTGACATCCTTGTGCAACTTTCTTTAGCAATCGCTCAAGACCATTTCAAAAAAATAATTGAAATAATCAGAATATAATGAGAAACCGTATGGATATAAAACACATTCACTTAGGCTACCGAAAGTTGCACGGGGATAATGACGTCACGGACTGCTCTTCAACTGCATTTGGTGCCTTTTTTAATTGATGTAATCTTATTCCCCTCTTCGTACCTAATGAGTCTCATAGTAGCCACTGGGAATCTCTGTAGCAGCTGTAGAAATTATGCAACAGTAACTGAATTCCTGTATTCGTACTGTACACGTAATATACGTAATATCTTAGAGGATGCAGATAGCGTATGTATCTGAAGAATAGTATGTACCCCAATAGCGATGAGGAATTACTAGCAAATGAGCAGTTACTAGCAAAGCTTTCTTCTCCATATTGCGTTGAGCGTTAGTAGGCTCCAACACACTGTAGGCTCAGGCATAATATCCCAACACGAGTAAATAGTAAGTAGAACAAAGGAGGTGAAAGACCTGTATCCGTATCTGGAGTGGTGGCTTCCCCTGCCCGCTTCCCACTCACGTGTCTTCACCTTTACCTTTGACAAATGGTCGCAAGATGTTGGCAGTCCTGTCATCTTAAACAGTAATTCCAAGAATTTCTCTGCTTTATAATTATCCATTTTGCCTAGCTCTTGCTTATATATATCAGACTTATTTCTGGGTTATTCAAGCTGTTAGTGTAATGGGCTGGTGTCATTCTGACTGCCAAATCAAGCGACTGTCTAATAACGTGTGAAGAAACAAATCATAATCTATAGATGAAATAGCTCTTTTCATTTCATCTATAGATCCCTCGTGGTTTTATAACGACCGATTATTTTTCCGTTTGTTTGATACTTTTATTTGCCCTGATTTGATTGTGATATTGACTATTATTTCTTGATTTCTGTCTTCCTTTATACTGAGCCCAGGAGTGTGTCACACTTATCCACTGAGTCAGCTGGACAAAAGAGGACTCTCTGATGTCTAAAACTGATCTTTTTAAAGGAAAATTGCTTGTACTCGAGTAGTGTATATTTACACGTAACGAATAAATTCTACTTTATTATTCCTTGAACACTGAGCAATTTTCCTCTAAAACATAGTTACGGGAACTTACTTGATTTGACTTCGATATTTTCTTGAATGTCAAAGATCGAGTAAATTTACCACCTTCTCAGTCAACAAATTATTTTTTGTACTTTTTATGAATAATGTGAAAACCATTAAACTCGCCATAAATACCTTAGAGTTACCATTTGAATTTCAATTTATTTTCGAAAACCTATTAGTTCAGCTGTTTTCCAAATCAGTTATTTTTCATTCAGATGCCCAAATTCAGTGGTTAATCTTAAAAACTTGGAAAAACGATTGCTTCTCATTTGACTAGTGTTTTTACCATTCCCCTTTTAAGATGCATGGTTTCCTGTGTATGCCTCCAAATGATTATTCATTACTCATTTAAATTCCCTCAAATCAATGCTCAGACAAGAACCCTCCCCATCCCTCCCTTGCTGACTTTGCTGTCCACCCACTTGTTTGGAAAAAAAATTATCCAAATTTCATAACCGCATTAAATGCATACCAGAATTAAATTCATAACCTAAAATTACTTTACTGGAGTTCTTTTCTTTCATTTATTTCTTTATTTGGAATGCCATTTACATTCGGTGATTTTCAATAACATCTGAAATGGCCCTGTCAACCCTAAATAATAATAATAAAAAAATCCCGGATTATACATACTTCAGATTCCTATAATCCGATCATTCAGAATAAATTCTCATATCTACTTCTCGATGGATTTATTCCTTTGCCCTTTTTTTCTGTTTATTCCCGTGTCCATTTTCTTTAATTACACTGATTTGTCGTGCCATGTTTTCTTGCCCACCCCATTTTTTTTTTTTTTTTTTACTTTTTTGTTTTTGTTTTTGGTTTTATTTTTATTTGACTAACTCTTGCTATGTTTCTCTCTCGTTTTCAGTTCCTAAAAAAAACCCAAACTACCACAACCACCACAATGTCATCCGAGGAGGAATACAGGTAAGGTATACCTGGACAGGGAAAAATTGAGGAAATTTAGGGAAAAATAGGGGGAGACAACGGGGAAAACGTGAAAGACGAAAGAGTAAAATAATGAAATTTAGGGAAAATAGGGGGAAACCACGGGGAAAGTGTAATGACGAAAAAGAAAACTAGGGAAATTTAGGGAAATTAGACGAGACCACCGGGAAGATGTGAATGACGAACAAGAAAATTAGGGAAATTTAGTGAAAATTAGGGGACACCACTTGGAAAACGTTAAAGACGAAAAAGAAAATTTGGGAAAATTAGGGAAGACCACGGGGAAAAATGTGAATGACGTAAAAGAAAATTACGGAAATTTAGGGAAAATTAAGGGAGACCACGGGGAAAACTGGAAAGACAAAAAAGAAAGTTAGGGAAAATTATGGGAGACCACGGCGAAAATGTAATGACGAACAATCAGGGAAATTTAGGGAAAAATAGGGGAGACCACAGGGAAAATACAATGACGAAAAAGAAAATTACGGTAATTTAGGGAAATTAGAGGGGACCAGGGGGAAAAATGTGAATGACGAAAAAGAAAGTTAGGGAAATTAGGGGAGACCACGGGGAAAACGTGAAAGACGAGCAAGAAAATTAGGGAAACTTAGGGAAAACAAAGGGAAACTACGGGAAAATGTGAAAGACGAAAAAGAAAATCAGGGAAATTTAGGGAAAATTTAAGGAGACCACGGGGAAAACATGAATGACGGAAAATAAAATGAGGGAAATTTAGGGAAGACTACCGGGGAGAATGTGAATAACGAAAAGGAAAATTAGGGGAAAATTTATGAGAAATAAATAACGAAAGAAAGAGTAAGGAGAACACAGGAGAAATATAAATGCCAAAAGATTAAAGTATGGAAAGCAAAGAAAAAATATAAATAACTAAAGACAGGATTTGGGAGGGCGCAAGAAAGAGATAATACATACTGAAAAAAACAACGGATAACTTTAAGGAAAACGAAGAAAATAAAGATAACTAAGGGAAAACACGAGCAAAACAGATAAAAACCGGGAAACAAAGAAAGAAAACATCGAAAGTGAAAAGGAAAGCACAATGAAATCAAAGGGAGATATAGAGAAAACAAGAAAAATGCAAGTAATAGTATGGAAAAACTCAAAAGGGAAAAATCAATGAAAAAAAAGATAAATAGTGGAAGAATAACGACCAAGAACGTCAGAGAGGGAAATTTAATTAAACAAATAAATGGTCAATCTAGACATCGACGAGTAAATTTAAGTAAAATAAAAGTCATTACATCACGAACGAACAGCAAAACATACACAACGACACTGCCGAGAAATCAAACCGTTGAAAATGAGGTAATATAGCGACGGAAGATATATATATATACTACAGTATATATATATATTTATATATATATATATATATATATATATATATATATATATATATATATATATATATATATATATACATAAATACATATATATAATTTCTCTAACACAAAGGCAACAAAACTATAACGATTCACAGCGTATTGTATGTAGGCTATAATTTCTACTTTTTTCTTTTATCTATTCTAATATTTCCAACAGAAAAACTGGTACTAAGTAAACCGTCTCTGTTCGTCTTACAAAATAATCTGATAAAACTCGTTGGTTTTAAGAGCATTTGTCATAGAGAATAACTTGAATTTTAATTCCCTTGAGCAGTCTTTTCCTAAACACATGATCTATTTCGGATTATTTGCAATAGAAATACGGTTCAACTTAACAGGGGGCTTTAATAAAATCTAAGCTTGCAATATTATGACACTTCAAAGATAAAGTTTTCATGAAATTCATTCACATAAATTTTCCTGCTATGCGAACAATGGGAATTTTATAAAGAAAAACAAACAGTGCTTTCCTTAACAGAAACAACAGGTACCAAATAGTCGGACAAAAAGAAACAACTGTGAATAACTTAAAAGAAAAAAATCTTAGGAAGCCAAAATCCAAAATGGCGGAGAATACGGACCTAGGGAGTAACAAAATTGGTGGCCGCTATGAGAATTCAAAGGACAGGCTGGGGGCGAAGTAGCGACACCTACGCAGAAGGGAAGGAGAGTATCCTACCAATCTCGGTGAAGGATCTGCTTTACCATTCTTTTCCCATTTGTAGGATTAATATAAGCTTTAGAGCAAACTCCAGGAGGAACCCCCCCGAGAAGCCGCCAGCATCAGGATAACTGAAAACGTGTCATTCCCTTTACTAATATGTTTGTTTTTTCCTCCTGTAGCAGTTCAGAAGAAGAAGAAGACACCATGGCGGACGAGGTACACAATGGCGTTCCATTTCCCCCCCAAAAGTTTTTCTTATTCCATTAATTAAAACCCAAACACTTACAAATCTAATCATTAGTGAACAAATATTGTTCATAAATAGTCCTCGCTGAGATAGGATGCCATTTTTTTTTTTTTTGTGACTGGATAAAATACAAATAGCGTTGCCTACACACGGTAGGTACAGAGTTGGCACATGAAGGCTACGCTGTATACCAAGTTACCTGGCAGTCATTATCTTGAAGCAGCCCTCTAACTGGGCGTCACACATATCGACATTTTGACCAGATTCTATGTAACCATAACGGAAGCCACTGTTCTACAACAGACCAGTTTCCTATAATTTATTCTGATGTTAGTTTGGCTTTGAGATAATGAAAGGCTGGGCACTCGGAAAGCAACATATATGCCTATACCCTGTGTGGAGTGACAAATATACTATAGCCTTGGGCATTTGTACATAAAAACAAGAGACCTTGCTGCCTAAATGATCAGGCCATCAAAAGACTATGTTAGCACCACCTACTGTAGCTTTGCAGTATCGACCTAAGCGACACTTCTGGATATGCACCATTAATTAGCAACTTTGCAAGAGGTCTCGTAAAATGTGCAAGTGCTTAAAGGCTCTGAGTTGCATGACGCCAGAAATATCTAGCTGAAGAGGGAAACGGCCCCAGGTGGCCGTAAGATCTTGAAAGTGTCCAACTTTTGTTTTAGCCAAAAACCTTTTTTTTTTCTCTCTCTCTTCGTTTCGAGAAATGCACAATAGAAATTCCACGTGCGCCTTCTTTGTGTAAGTAGGCTGGAGGGTTCGAGAGAGACCGCCTGGAGACGGTAGATGCGTCCACGTGGAAATTCAAGCCATAGTGTGACACCATTACCTCCTCCCGGCTACTTCTTCGTCCCTCGGTGTGTGTGCCTGATTTTAAGGATCCTTGCTGCCCAAAGGGCGTCACAGCTTCAAGTTCTTGAGCTGTGACGTTGCTACATCCGTCCCGCTTCAGCCCACGAGTGTCCTTTTTTTTTTCGATAGAATATATCCTACACGTTCCTTCGTCCCTCTTTCAGGTTTTTTTTTTTTTATTTAGATCCTTACCTAAAGTTCAGTTAGATCAGTCCTGAGATTTAGAATGTCTAGTCGCTGAATTTTTTGAATTTTTTATTTTTTACCCTTTCAGTTTTGGAAAGAATGCTTCGTGTGATGATTTTTAATGATGTATTCCAGCCCCTCTGTAGAGACAGAAAAAAAAAGAAACTGTAAATAAATTGTAAACGCCTCATTAAGAGTGAACAGTTGGTTCTTGTCCTCGATTTAAATCTAGACGGCATAATCTGTTCTAACCCTGTAGAAGACTTGAAGGGTTTCCTGCCATCTTAGAATTTTCTTTTTGGTTTTAATCCTTCTCCCAGAGCTATTTATTTTCTTTATTTCAGCCGATCGCTTTTATAGCACATTATGTACCTTTTTTATTTTTATTTCTCCCATTTATCACAGGCTTTAGCGAAGCTAGACAATCCGGTGCATGCTTTATATCGCTAAGTGTCATACATATGTCATTAGCATTATATGCACACATATATACATAAAATACATTATATATATATATATATATATATATATATATATATATATATATATATATATATATATATATATATATATATATATATATATATGCAACAATTTCTATGCTTGCAAACACAATCACAGGCAGTACACGCCAGCAAGTATTTACATTCTGCGAACGTACTCGCTAGCATACAGCTTCAAGCATAAAACTTAGAGAGTTATAGAGTTATATTCATAACAATTTATTTTAATTTATTCAATCCTCTGCCAACCGGAGGATCGATTCTTTAGAGGCCAATAGTGTTATATAGCATTAAGGTTTACTTTTTTTATTTTATTTTAAGTTCCACTTATCTTTTTATTTTGCCTCTCCCACTTACAGTATCTCCCGCTGGTTGCACGATGATAACCAAAGACTATCTTGATGTTGGAAAACTTCAAAGATTTCCTTTGCCATGATTTTGGTGGCTACCAGTATAAATTGGAACCAAAATGAGTTTGGTCATTGATAAAACCCATCAGGATTGATTTGGTTTTCACGTGCAAAACATTAATTTCAGTACCACCAACTGTTCTAGATGATATACCTAAGATCGATGCAATATCACTGGGGACTGTGTCACCATCAATAGATATTCTCAAAGTGCAATCTATTGATTCCCTGGGGCAGACTCACACTAGGTGATATTACATCTTTCAGCACATTGTTCTTTGGACAATGTCATGTCTGAACCTGGAATTATATCATGCAATTATCATTCGCAAAATGAAAATGAGGATTGCAAGGTTAGGATAATGTTTATAAAAACTGCATAAGTTGCCATAAGCAATATTTCATTGCTGTGACAAAAAATACGAAAAATATTGCTCTGGATATTTCCATGGTTAGCTTTCATTACCCAATCAAGCCATTTCTCTCAAGAATTACTTCGCTGAACAAACAAGTTATATCACTTCTTACAATCCCATTTTCATGAAAGCGTAACTGATTTTATTCGTGTGGTCATGCTTATCGTCTCGCTGTTATCGTAATCTTTCAGAATACACTCGTTTTTATGTAAAGTTACGTCCTTTTTCTTAATGGAAAAAAAAATTATGAAAACCGATGATAAGCATGAACCAATTCTCAAGCCCGATCCTTTCCTATTGGGCCATCTCAGCACCTCAGTGATTTCTAACCCCTTTCAATATTGTGCCTCAGACGATGAAACAAGTTTAATAACTTCAATCCTTTCAAACATTTCGTCTCAGACACATAATGAAGTTAAGAAGCTTCCTAACTCAGTAAATATAACGACTCGCTATTTTAATCGGTAAAGGAGTCCATGCTTTGTGAAAAACTGTCAAAACTGACTTCTGAGAAACGTTACAGTACAACCCAACCGATTCTGTAAACATGACCAGTACAACAGGGGTGCTGGGGTGGTGTCAAATGGTTCCTCAGTCAATCCAGTAGTCAGAAGACGTGCATGTCCCACTGTCAATTTGGGGAGATAAGAGAGGATACAGAAATGGATTTGGGGGCTGGGAGGAGGGATGCATGCGAAGGGGGAAGAAGGGGAGGGAAGGGATAAAACAAATAGAAATGGTTTTAATTTGGATGATGGTCTCTACAGCAGCGAGGAGGAGTCATCGGAGGAGGAGGAGGACCCAGCGGCCGTGAGTTAGCTAGTCACTAATTCACTAACACCTTACTCACAAAAAAAGATATAATTCACAAAAGCCTCTGATTTGCAAACTTGACTGAAAGTGGCTTTGAGAAAGTGATGTTGATTCATTAACTGTTGGAGGCTTGAACTCTCTCTCTCACGAAAATTATGTAAAGACTGAAACTATTGCATTGAATTGTGCAAAATGTTGATGTTTATAAACTTTTTTGAATTATAAGTAAACTGAAGCATACACAGTCTTACCACTGCCAAATTATAAATTCGAAGTACTGTTTTCATACAGACTTTTTCTTGATATTTTCCTATGACTTGCTTTAGCCAAATTAAACCAACTAGGTAATGAAAACATCTCTATGAAGAAGGAGAGTTCAAGCTTCTTGAGTCAATTCAAGTTACACTGAATATTATAATAAGAGTCTAACTTTGAAATCATAATATAAATCAATTTCTTTCACTGAAAGTAAATTTGCTTTTCATCACTGCTTAGATGTTCTTAACTTTCACTGATTATCAAGTCTTAACTGTGTTTATTTTAAAGATCCCAATATTTGTACTCTGTCGCATATTTATAAAATGGGATTTAATAATCTAATTCTATATATTACAGGAAAGTTTTCAATTGAGATGAGTCATGGTATCGTAAGAACATAGATCCTATAGACAGTATACTAGAAGTGCTGATCGTAGATGTAGAAAGTAGATTAGCTCTTTTGACGAATGTTGTGTATTCATAGTTTCTACGTCATTCTTATAAATAAAATACCTGGACATCATATACTGCATCTGCAAATATCTATATATATTATTTTATAAAGATTCATGCGGTTCTTTACAGCACATTTACTAGCCTTGTTTGTCTCAAATGTTTCCTTAGAGATTAAGTTAACGAGATATTTTAAGAAAAAGCAAATAAGCCTAAATTTATATAAAAACGTAAAAACAAACAAAGAGGTGCCAATATAATATGCAAAAAAAAAGAGACGATACGGAAAACTATATCAGTCAGAATACTGAAAAATGTATGTCACCCTTTTCACAAAAAAATAAAGTCATCACTCACAAAATTATTCATTCTCTGTCCCCCTCCCCCCAACCACCATATCTCCTCGGAGACACAATATCTCTCATCGGCCCCTTTAATCTTTTATTTGAGTTTTGTTCTTATTTTCATTTGGAAAAAATATAATAATCTTGATTTAACTTCACTGAAGGACCAACTCATGGCATGGTCACCTCTCTTCCATGTTTGATTATTCTTCCTCGTCTTGAGAGTCACGTTCCTTGACCTTTTTTTTTTTTGACATTTGGGCATGACCCTACATAAAAGGAATCCAGTCCCAAAAATGCCTGTTTAAACCAAATCTATATCCTGATTTTAAAAGGATCCAGTGCCAAACTATCTAATACTATTGTCTGCAAATGTTGATCCTCATATAGCTGAACTAAAAAGACTGTGAGAGAGAGAGAGAGAGAGAGAGAGAGAGAGAGAGAGAGAGAGAGAGAGAGAGAGAGAGAGAGAGAGAGAGACATAAACATGCTATGGGGATCCGTGACGCAACTTATAGGATTGCTAGTTTGGCCCTGTAACAAAAATACTAAAGAAAATGTTTGTTCTCGTTGTCCATTACTAAATTTTAGTGTGTGTGAATCTTTTGAAACTCGTGCGCATGCGCGATGCGTGTACTCGTATACATGTGTTACAAACCGACAAGGGGATCATTCAAAATCACGATGTCATATTTGTAAATATGTATAGTATACATATGCGTATGCATAAATCTTTAAGATACTTTTTAGCACTTTGATGTCTCTCATTATAAGAGATCTTTGGGAACATTGAAGTTTGCTAATTATCTTGAAAATTCATTATATATCATATACAAGTCCCAAAACGCGTATGTTTCTTCTGATTTTCATTATCTTCAAAGCAATGATTCCAGATTTGAACTTGTCCTTTTTTCAATTTATTTTTAACCCATTTAAGTTCTGTGCAAGAACGGTCATTTTCTTGGACAAGAGGTTATTTAATCCTGTAAAGTAAAAATCGATAAATTTACAAAGTTAGTATCACATAATTCGTCCCCCAGAGAGAGAGAGAGAGAGAGAGAGAGAGAGAGAGAGAGAGAGAGAGAGAGATTTTAACACTTTCTGATACCTTCCTGACGGGTAATGATTTTATCTGAGTGCAAGTACCTGCGTGTATATATACCTATAGGGTGGGAGAGTCTGTTGGCAGGGCCTGGTGGTGCTGTAAGTGACCGCCCCCTGCCGAACAGCCAGCACTCACCCCCCCTCCCCCCTCTCTGTCTCCCTACAGAAGGCAAAGGCGGCCGAGGTACTTGCTAGACAACGAGCTTTGGAAGTATGTTCTGAGTGTCACCTACTAACTGCATGCGGGGCTCAATCAAAGTCATTTGCAATCGAGAGTAAATTTTAAGTCAGATGAAGATTTCAGTTCTTGAGCAACTGACTTTGATATTGTTGAATATATAGATCAAAATCCTTTGCAATAATTGTAAAATTATAAGCACCACTGTCTTCATGAATATATGAAATAGTAGATGATAAGCTTGTGAGAAATAATCAGCAGCCTTCTGCAGTCATTAACCTGAAGATATTCCGAAAGAATTGTGGACGTGTCCTCGTAAGCCTCCACGTGAGAGTTCACGTGACGTCACGTAAAAAATGAGGTCATGTGACTCCATGTGAGGCCACGGCTGTCCCAAAAAGCGCCGCCCCGAGAGTTTCTTTGGTAACTGGCGCAGTGCCTATCTCTCACGAGGTAGGGCACTCGCCCACCACACCACACGCCCGTACCACAGCCCATCGAGTCCTCTCCCGGACCTACAGTAGCTCACCCTCCCCATACCATCTCAAGACTGATCTCAAAGCAAGAGATGATAATTACTCAAACCAGGGCCCCGCCGCGAGCATAACACCGCGGCAGCCCTGGAGCGAGCACACTAACATCTGTTGACAAATGATCCGCATCAGATGATATGAGCATCACCTGTTTCACACCTGTGCTGTGATTATCATCCGCAAGAGATCTGGCGGACCGAGATCAGCAGACCCGCATGGGCAAAGAAGCTCATGTCGATGTGACCTTTAATATATCTCGAGATGGTCATGGGTCAAATTAAGGTCGAGGGAGATGAACCCAATGGCTTGTGCGTCAGGGGCAACACGATCCCCTCCACATCCAGCGGCCGTCTAGGCGACGGGCGGCCTCGGGTCGGGAAAACCGACTGAGCTCAGCCCCCCTTAAACTTCTAAAACTCACCCCGCCCCCTTCCACGTTTTTTAAAAATCCCTTCACCCCCCTTCAGAACCAAGAATGATGTCCCCGTCGGGAGGAACTGAATGTTACCTTGTCTATACATCAAACTGTCCTCGTTCATAACTCCAACGTTTCTGTGTGTGTCGAAACGGCCTTGAATTTATCTATCACTTTCTTAATGGATTTATTTTTCCTTTATAACGATGATCATTTAATTTCTATAATTTCAGATGATTATTTTATTCTGTTCATATTGATTTCTGTTCATTGTCAATTTCTTCCATAACAATGATTTACATTTCTGTTTATGATTTTCCTGATACATTAATTTCTAATTATTATTTCATGACTAATCTCCACCCCCCTAATCCAGGTGAAGCGGATCACATCATCTCTGGACGAAAGATTCAAAATAAATTTACCGCTTCCGTTTCGGGCGTTTTTAACGGTCGTGTCTTCGGAACGGCGCAATTAATAATAAACGATCAAGTACCGTCAGATCCCTTTGGTTCAAAATACATTTTTTGACCCCAGGGCGCCGCACGCTCTTTTTTTTTTTTTTTGATATTCGTTAGTCTTTCAGGTTAATGTCAAAACAGTTCCTCGAAATTTTATTTTTGCCCCCTCCCAAAAAAATTTTTTTCAGGGGTCACTGGTCCCCTTCTGGTTCAAAAAACATTCTTTTAACCCCTGGGCATCGTCGGCCAGCTCCTCGGCCCTCCGTCAGAGCGGGGGGCTGTGGCGAGGTTACCGAGGTGAAACTTCCCACTTAGCCCCCCGACCTCGCAGGATGGTGGGAGGTCAGGGCGCCATCGTATTTCTTGGGCATGGGTATTCATCTCGAACGTTCATTGACCAAGCTTCTTTTTTTGCTGACGAAGCGATCGCCCAAGCTCTGGCCTCCATATTCCTCAGCATCGTATATCATTTAAATTATCATATGAATTCTATCACTAAAAATTGTTTATACCCAGTTTTCGTCATCCGATTCCTGTGTGAACTAAAAACGCGATCATTTGTTTTTTCGGTAAATTTTTACATCGGAACAACGAAACACAATTACTTTTTCGGTGAAATTTGAATTTTCACATTTCATTTTGCAAACGCAGCCATTCTTGTTGACAGATATACAACATTTCTGAAATTTTGAAACGTCGGATCCTATTTCTCGAAGGCACCCTTTGAGGGGGCAACGTAATTAAATGGTAAAATTGTATTACAAGACCGTTTGCGGTTTACTTAATATTTTATTTAGAAATCTGACGAGCGAGTTATATGGACGTCAGCTGTCGCTTGAATCAGCTATCTTTCTTTATTCACTGGGGAGATTTTCGGTGGCGCCCTGAAAGATACTTAACACAAAATAGATTAGAATTTATTTTTATTTCATTTTCTTTTTTAAAGTCTCAAAAGCGGTTGGATCACGCGAGAATTGCAATTCAAGTAGCAAGTGGTTGTTGATTACGTTATATTACTTTTATTTATTTTAATTCTTTTCTTTTTTTTATTTTTGGCTGCACGATTCCATAACGATAACTTCTGCCTCTTCAAAAGCGTTTGTCTTGATTTTCGGCGACAGCTTACTTGTGGCTTTCCACCCCTACCCCCTGGCCCCATTTTTTTTTTTTTTGGCAACCCCACCCCTCCTCACAATGGCCCCCAACTTTTGCTTGGCATAAGCTCTATCTCCTTCGATCTATGTAGTAACCTTTTATGCATCTACCAGAGGTACACAACCTATCAACAGAGACCCAAGTCCAGTAAGTCAACTAATCTATTACTTTACAAATTTTAATTTCGTTTCTTCATTCATTAATCTTTTTTTTTTTCTCAAACCCCTCATATTCATTCTATGCCTCTTTGCAGTACTGCACCACAAAAGCTTAAGCGCCTTGGAAAAGCTTTTAAAAAGCTTATTGACCATTTTCAGTCTGATGCCGCAGATGAAAGACAAAAAAAAAAAGCAATAATTAAAAAAACATAGGTCTTTCAAATCAATGATTGCTTGTCGCTAGAAATCGATGAATGTTTACAGTATATAAACAATGACTTTAGATGCTTCTAATTTAGTAGCATACAAAATGCTTTAGACTATGACTCAAGCTCAGTTATCTTATAACCGACGTAATGCTAAAAAAAAAAAAAGTATATATATTTATATTTTGCAATCACGTGCTATAGCTTCTTTGGATATTCCATTTGCAACATATTGATATAACAGGAAGTTTTCTCTCTATATAAGATTAAGATGGAAAAGAAAAATAAAGAGTATATAATATTGAATAATGGCTGAACACGAACTTCAGCCCTGGGTGGACTGACACTAACTCTCAGAGACGATTCGCAGGAAGCAAAGAAGAAGCAGGAGGAGATTGAGAAGAAGAAGGCCGAGGTGCGCAAGCGCCTCGAGGAGCAGTCTGCTAAGAAACAGAAGAAGGGTTTCATGACCCCTGAGCGTAAGAAGAAGCTCAGAGTAAGTATCACTCTTTCCCCCTTCCTTTGCTCAGGCCATGATTCATTTGGCAAAGTTAACTGTGGTCAGAAATTCATAAGTTATCTTGATCAGTAGTCATTTAACTAAAATATACATTTATGGTTGCAATATATAACACCTTTTCAATTAGAAATATCAAATGAGAAATTTACGCATGTACCCCTTTCGGGCGAAAAATTGCCAGTCTTCAAACGGCAACACTTATTAACTATAAACATCATAAACATTTAATTAAAATATACATTTAGGTTGCAAATAAAACCTTTTCAATTAGAAATATCAAATGAGAAATTTACGCATGTACCCCTTTCGGGCGAAAAATTGCCAGTCTTCAAACGGCAACACGCAGTAACTATAAACATCATTTTGGCTGATATAAACTGCAGCTGTTCATCAACCGGACCGACTAACCGAAGCCTCGTGATTCCTCCCATTACAGCTTTTGCTCCGTAAGAAGGCCGCTGAGGAACTGAAGAAGGAACAGGAGAGGAAGGCCGCTGAGAGACGTAAGATTATTGACGAACGTTGCGGTCAGCCCAAGAATCTTGATGGTGCAAATGAAGGTACAGTAAGATGGATCAGTGAGTGGGGGGAGGAAGGGAAAAGGAGAGGGAGGGACAGAGGGAGAGAAGAACGATGAAGAGAATGATTAGGCAGAGAGGGGTGAGATGGGGAAAAGGAGCAGGATGAGGAAATTAAAGACTGGGCATCAATTTCAATCTCTATCTCAGTCATACGAGTGTACATTAGAGGTGGTTTCGGGTGATAGATGGAAAGGGTAGGAGGAATAAATACAGTTGTTACCAAGGACAAAGGAGCCAAGGTAAATGAACAAAATGGCGCCCCCCAAAAAATCGTTAAGCACAAAAAATATAAAGTATGAGCAAATAATTAAGTAATTTAAGAGACCGCGTTGAAGAATTTGAAACATCCTGGTGATATAGACAAATATCTTTAATTTGGACATTTTTATACAAGCCTGATGGCGGGCGGGTGCCGAGGCGAGTGGGAACAGAATTTGCAGCAATTGTTTTTTTAGATTTCAAGAACCACTAATAAGAAAGAACGTTTGAGAGATTTGAATATAAGAACAATAAAAGCAAGGACAAGGCATATAGACGCTTGAGCATCGACGAAATAATAATTGAATGATAGCAAAGAAATGATAATTGAGTGATAGGAAAGACAGAGAAGTAAAATTTAACGAGGGCAATAAATAAAAAGATAAAAAGATTAAAGAAATGACATTAAGATGTCCTACACTAAGAGCTAAATTTTTCATAAATGGGAAACCGATGATAAGTTAAACGTTTGAAAAATTGGAAACATTTGTGTAAAAAACTGGGCGATTTAATGTTACTTGCATCCTGGTGAGACTGAAAATCGAAGTGTTTCAGGAAAGCAGTATAGTATACTTAAAACGTGGATTGTATAACAAAAGGGGAGGTGGGTGAAATCTGATAATACGGCAAAAAGTTAATACGAGAACTCTACAAAAATTTATAAATTGTTAGGTGAACAACTTTAATAAAAATTGCGACTTTTTTCGTAGGAAATTCCGATACAAATAAGAAGTTTGGCTACGAAGGAAGTTAACCCCTACTCAGTTGTGCAAACATGCCACTAATTACCGCAAAACTGTAGATGAATATGTAATTGTTATATCAAATGAGGAAGTTTTAGTAAATATTAACGTAATTTGTTTTTCCTAAAAAAAAAGGAGAAAGGTCTTTGTAGGTGTCAAATAAGGCTTGTATAAACAGTACCAGTAAATCTATATGAAAGTAATGTGTCGATTCGAAAAAAGGTAAAATTAAATTTAGTGTGAAACCACAAACATTGATGCCATTCGAATAAAAAGGGGATAAAAAAGGAATTTATAGAGCGACAAAAGACGAAATATATTAGGGAACATTTTATTTTCAGAACTTGGTAATCAAGGCTGGAGGGAGTGAAAGTGATTGAGAGGGATGTTTAGGGGAAGAAATCTTTTTAATACGCCAGTCGACGCTTTTCATTGCTTTAATATAAATTCTGATCAGGGAAAACTCGAGACTTTTAGATAAGGAGATGGTTAGAATAGATATGCGCATTAATAGAAAAGATATATTATTCTACTATAAAGAATTTATCATAAATTTTCTGGAAAAAAAAATCTTATTTCAGGTAGACCATTCAAGGCGGAAAAAATCTCATGAAAGTCATGATATAAAATCGGGAAATCTGCTAAATAAAACGAACTCAAGTAAAACTCTGATGAAATATGTCTGATAATTCGGGGAATTTCGAAAAAAAATTTTTATGGGTTACTGGAAACTATTTTCTGATATTGTCAACCGTAAGGTAATTTAGACAAGATTCTAGTATCTAGGGCGCAATTATACAAACAAAGGTCTAAACAAGTTCGCTTAATTTTAGTTTATAGTCAATTATTCATTTTAAAGTCAAAATGGTGATCCGGTTTCCTCATTTACCAGAGAATCCCTGAGTTGAAGAAGGAATTAGCCGCTTAATAAAAGAAACAAAAATGGAGTCTATTATTACCTGATTCTGAAGAAAAGAGCGAGTGACCAAGAAATGGAATTCTGGGGGGGGGGATGTTGTCCTGAATATCAGGTTGAGGATGGATCGTATTTAATATTCTACTTGTAGATTTCACATATTACTGAGGCATACCATTGATGGGGACTAACGATTTTAGTTGTAAGAACTTGTTAGGTGTAAGAGAGATGAGAAAAATGTTTAAATTCTTAAAAAAATTTTAAGACCGTCGAAATATACCTATGAAAAGAACAGAAATGGACTGACGTTAATAAGTTCTTGGAATACGTCTCTCAGAAAACAAGCCTTAAATCAAGGTATAGAATAGGAAGCATTATTACAACAGCTAAATACCTTTTATATACAGGGTTATAAACGGAGCTATGGGATTAAGGTAGAGTGTACTGAGATCATCTATACGATAAGAGAACACAGATCACTTAATGTCGGTAATATTGAAAGAGGGGCTTTAAAAATTGACTTAAAAAAATAAAAATCAAAAAAGGCTTTTCATGCCAAAATTCCTATTGGAACAGTGGTCTCTAAATGTAATTCGGAACCGAGTACTAAGGGGAAAGTTAGTTCATAAAAAAATTATATCTTAAATAGGGATAGAGTTAACCAGGACTCAACACTGGAAGAGCATTTCTCAAGATTCAAAGCTCAAGTTGTATAGGACTAATGAATATTTTTCCTCCCCATTTTAATGCTTTCCTCTTTCCCCCCTAGACGCAGGTGATGGAGAGCAACAAAGCCTTCAACATTCTGACATCCTGTCCTGTATTTGATGTGTAGTTCAGTAGACTTGCAATGAAGTAGATCATGTGTAGCTAAGATGAATTCATACAACACTCACATGCACTCACACACACCTACACAGAACAAAGGCCATCCACGTTTATCAGTCATATGATAATGTATAACCATTATTCCTGTTGTATATCACACAGTACATAATAGGGCCCGATAACATTTCCAATCCGTTGGGTACTCATGACTCTCATCGCTAGAATAACCAGTGTTCCTAATCATACTTTTCAGTATATTGCGTCATCTACGAAAATAACGTCATGTGAGAGAGGAATGAAGATCTAGTTTTGACATAGATAGTTACAAAGGGATTTGTCAGAACGCCTTCGATATACTTTACGCAAATGATGTTTCCCGAAAAGAATCTCGATTTTCATCTACAAGTCAGATATTCTATACACATCGATTTTCCTGTCGAATTTGTTAAGACTGATTTTTCAGATAGATGGCACCCGAAGAATGCCAGATAAAATGAATACATATTTTCCTTTATCTGAAATTTAAAATAATTTTGAGTCACAAAAGTTGCTGAGAAAATTGTTAAGAACAATATTTTGTAAGGTCTTGAAGATAAGTCATTTTTACTGGCTATGTGGATAGTCGAGAAAAAAGTTAAATTCAGTCAGTTCAGCTTTGATGTATAAAATGATCATCGTAAGTCTTTCCTTCCCAGAGAAATTAAAATGTTTAATGCATATCATAGACAGTGCTTGTTCTTGGAAAACTGATTTACCTTATACAAATGGCATTCATTTCTCGTGTCGCAACATATTTTTTTCAACAGTATTTGTAATTTTCCACCACCGTCAAGTCCCTATTTGTCAGTTCCAAAACGTAATGTGTCTAAGAAGTCAGTCAGTCAGTCCCTGCCACCTGAACGAGAAATCAGAATTCAGTATTTGTTCCCAATGACTGAGTCAGTTTCATGTACATGTACAAGTCCTCAGTGATGTTCATCTGTGAGAAGTCACTTTCCTGTCCCGTGAAAAAAAAAAAAACTTACTCTTTTTCGGCCCCCTTTCAGAAGAAAATTTATCAGTAACAATTTTTCATCTCATACAAAAGAAAGTACTGAGAATTAACTGCATTTTCTTTTTTCCCCTCTCGGATGTCTTTGTTTTTTCTCCCAATTAAAAAAAAACACACAAAAAGAAATTCGAATTGATATATGAAAAAGTTGCCCTTGATTCTACCCAACAGAAACCCTTCGTGCTATTGTTAAAGAGTACTTCGATCATATTGCTGCTGTTGAGAGTGATAAATATGATATCGAGATGGAGACCATAAGGAAGGATTACGAGGTTTGTATTCCTGAAAAATGACAAATACCGCCCCCTCCCAACAAAAAAAAAAATACACGAGAGCAGATATCCCCAGCAACCAATCCCCAACCCGCAACCAAGCATTCCTCTATTAGCAGAGCATTGGTCCTGCATAACTGTTGTCAACCCTACTTCACTCTCCGCTGAGCCCAACCAGTCCAAACCACCCTTCTGGTTGGTTGGTCGTTCAGCAGAGAGCTGCTAAGAAGGGAGGAACCGCAGAAAATGGATGCAATGAAGGCATGATTGCAATGAAATCATGTTTGCAATGAGGGATTAAAACGACAGATTGCAAGTTTTTTTTTTTCTTAGTGTCACACACCTGCAATCTTCATTCAATCTTGGGTCCATTTGTTCAACCAATGGCGTTTTCATTTAGAGAGTTTGACTACTGCTTAGAGATTTTGGATTTCTTTTCCATTTTTTATTCCCCTTCTCTCTTGTGTTTACGTTCGCTGCTTCTGATCCGAATTGCTGAACAAAACCCAAAAATGAAAAAGAATCCCTCTTTTTAGTTCAATGTGTGGAATTCCGACAACAGATCCCTGACTTGACTTTTTTTTTTTTTCTTTTGATTTGCACATTTTAATTTACCTCTTGTTTTGAGTGATTAAATCTATCAGGAGAGTTACATCTTAGGTGTTTTCTCAATCCATTATTTGTTGTTAATTTTTATTTTCTTTTCTTTTGGCCCTGCATTCACTCTTTATCCTGCACTGGACATAAAAACTCCAACATGTTTGTTTAGCACTAAGTGTTTGTTTGTTCGTTTGTCCCTCTCGTTCTATTGTTTGTTGTTGTGTGTTGTTTGTTTTTGTAATAATATGTGTTTGCAGAGAGCGAGCGGCCGGCGACATTAAAGACGGAAAAGTGTTGTGCCTTCACCATCCCACGCAAAATTGGGGAACTCCCCCTAATTTTGTTTTTATTTTCTGTTTATAGCTGAGCTTCAAACTCTGTGTAGAGAATTCCATAAACGCATTGAAGGCCTAGAGGGTGACAAATGGGATTTGGAGTATCAGATCAAAATGAAGGACTACCAGGTAAAGGGTGGAGCCTGGCCAGCCAGCTAGGCTCGCTGCCTTGCTTGGTAGTGCACGGCTAGGGCTGGGCGGGTTGTGCAGGCTGGCTGGTGGGGAGCAGTTTGGTCTGGGCTGCTACTCAGACTGCTCTGTCTGCCCCTGCAGCCTTGTTAGTACTACTACTGCCTGCCTGCTGGCTACCCACTCCTGTTGTCCCAGGGAATTATTGCCTTAAGCCAGTGTCCTCTCTCAGTTAATTTTCTTCCCTTACAGGCTATTCTTATGGAGGCCCTCACTTTCACTCACTGCTATTATTATAACTTTTTTGTCTTAGTTATTTGTATGATCATTCATTTTCCCTCTTAAATTATCTTTTTATCATGATGTCACCCCAAAAGAAAACAAGTCAGTTAATCAGTCAATCATCACTAATGTGATCATTACCATATAACCACCCTTCAGTTATGGCTGATAGATGTACAACAAAAAATTTCAATGTTAATCATTATTTTATGTATGTTTTACCTGTTGCACTGCCTTCTCTTTATTTTTTTCTGTCTCTCCTGAGAGCCCCTCTGGCCCTCCTCCTGTTTTATCCTTAACGAGACATTCTGTTATAGACACACTTAGGGCAATCTGCAAGGAATACCACGAGCGTTTGTTCCTTTGCGAGTCCCAGAAATGGGACCTTGAATATGAGGTTCGCAGGAGAGATTATGAGGTACAGTGGCCTGAACCTCCTGCCAACAGTCGGGAGTGCTCTACTAGTAGTGTACATACTATGTAACGGCTAGACCAGCCCTGGATATACTGTCATTTGTTTATTTTTATCATTATTATTATTTGCCCTTTTCAAAATAAAAAATAGAAACAACATTCTATACCAGTGCCTTCTGTCACATGTTATCATAATGTTAGTGCCAATACTACTTCATCTGTTTCTACTACTTTCACTACTACTGCTCCAGTTCTTACCACTACAGCTTGTACATACTGGTAAAGTATTATGTACTTCCTCACACCACTTTTTCCATTAAACTTCAGAGCAGTTGTCTTTCCTATTTTCTTCCTTGCACATTTGGCCATTATAATTTACTTCTTTTCTTCTCCAACTCGTCCTCTTGCTTTCCTTTGGCATCTCGACTTAACACTAGATCTAAAATCGTCTACACATCCCATAGAATCGTATTGACATATTTCACAGAAATAATTTTATATATCCCACAAACCTGAATTTACTGACAACATGAAACTCAGTAACTGCAATTTATCTCTCATTTATCATAACACAGAACTCGTCAATATCTAAAGATATTTGTTTGAATTTAGCTGGAATAGTGAGGACAGTAGTAGTGAGTAGCGCTGCTGCCATCACTGGCAACTTTTGAGAAAAAAAAAAACAAAAAACAAAAGAATGAAGTGCTCAGTTACATGGGAGCAAGGGTTGACCTTTACCACTCATGCTCACCCTGCTGCTGCCCCTGCTGGCCGGGCTAGGGTGTCTGGGTTTGGATCCTTGTCTCCTCTCAGCTGGGCCTGCTTGGATTCTCACCCTTTCACCCACGTCACTTACTTACTTACTTACTTACGCTACACTTTTGCTTGTTTAGTTTACTCACGGCAATCCTGCTGGGTTCAGGGTACAGTTGTCTCACTTGCACAGTGTGTCCCCCGTCCGCAGCAGGATGGTCTGGTGTTACGTGCAAGGTGGTGGGTGTAGATCAAAAAAAAAAGTTACATTCCCACACTGTGACACCCCTTCACCCTCCTTCTGCTCTCCCCCGCCACTGCACACACCCAAACCTTTAAGTAATGCTTCTCAACATTCATTCTCATAGAATTAGTTTGTTATGCTTTTTAGTTCCTTTCATAAATGCTTTATTAACATTCCATGGCTTGGAATGCTCTGTGTTTTTATAGAAGCAAATTTCTTCAGCCTTGTTTCAGAATGATGCCTCATACTCGATGGCAGATACAGCACTTTTTTCGTCTAAAACAGCTTTCATTGATATAACTGTAATATCAAAGTCTTCCTTTAGTATCAGTAATTCTTCCATAGTTAATTAGTTGACAAGATCTGAGAACAACTATTACTTAGACCGTACACAATCGTTGTCTTGTTTTTCCGTGTTCAGTAATCATGATGTGATTTGTAAGTAGTGCTGATTGTGGGTAGGTACGATATATAACTCACCCATCCACACTTACCATCCACCTGCTAGGGGGGGAAGTGCAGAATTCAGGAATTGGAGTGGAGGCCACAGTGTTGGGTTTGCAGCAGAAGGTAGTTCATAAAATAGAAGATTTCAAGGTTTGCTTCTGGTCCCTACGGTATTTAGACACTTACGGGGTGACACCACCTCTACATACGCAAGGGCTTTCTCAGCATAAGAGGCATCTTTCTTCCTTTCGACTAACATCCGGCGCTTTTTTTTTTTGGCAACAATTTGATTTCAAGATTCTATAAGTATCCTCTTTTTTGCTACCAGTTTTTTCTTGTCATTTGTCCAGGGCTGGCCAAACCGTTTGTTGAAGCTTAGTGAAAAAACAACAAAAAAGTTAGCTTTGGAGGGCATTACTAATTTCCAAACCTCCAGTGTACAGTAAAGTCCTTATTAGGTGTAGGATTTCGATCCCTCAGGAAAAGGGCTCGGCGCTCCATCCTCGCTTGCTAACCGGATCCCAAGTCATAACCAATGCATGTTGTCCCAAGCATTATAGAGGGAGGGCGTCTGGAGGGGCCCCTTGGGGACCACCTTCACAGGGTTGTACTGGGGGTCCCTCTTTAGGCCCCATTTAATCACTTATAGAGTTATCCTACCTGGCCCCAAATCCCCTTCCATTCAGCCAAACGTGAGCCTAGATGACACCCCGCCCCCCAAAACGCCCCCTCTCCCCCTTTAGACCCCCTTCAGCCGTCCCCAGGGCAGCAGCACTCAATTAGGCCCTCAGAGGTCACAGCAACCTCCCAGCTTTCCGCCCCTCCCCCAAGAGGTCAACCGCCTCCCAGCATCCCAAAAGAGGTCAACCAGCACCCAGCCTCCCTTGTATGGCACTTCATAGAGCCAATGGCCGACTTTCATTTCACTTTCAAGCATTTCCCACTTTCTTCGTTTTTCTATCTATAGATTTTTTCTCGCCTGCATATATTTTTTTATTTTTGAATGGCATTTAATAGCACTTATTTTGCGATACCTATTTTTTCTGTTGGTCACCTTTCTTACGATATGGGCACATACAAACATATTTTTAACCTTTTTTTTTCTACAAATTGTCCCTAAGGAAGTCTGTATTTGTATAGACATCTAACCAGACAACAGGTAAAATATACAGGAAGTGCCATACACTGAGTTCCTCCATAGGAGTCGGCCTGGGTAAATAACATAATTCTTAACCCCTCCCTTTTGGAAAAAAAAAAAAAAAAAAAAGACGAGATCACTTTAATTGAATACGTAGGAGCTCTGTGTCTGGTTATGCACCCTGGGGACTGGAGTATGTAAGGACCAAAACCATGTCCATAACTGACTGAAAATCGTCAAAAGAATCGTGTATATGTGTGTGTGTGTGTGTACTGAAGCACGCAGATATATATACACAGATTGAATAGAGATTCTTTTTTTTAAATCCATTGCTACTTGTCAAATGCAGTCTCCTTTCCCAAAAAAAAAGCGTTGCCAAAATTGCAATGTTCAGTGTTCAGAGAGATTTTTTCTCGCATCTCAACAATTTTGTCATTTATGGACACCTTTCAGGAATTCTGTCTACATTTCCTATATTGGGGTTGGTCCAGCCAGATTCATTTTCCTAAACATAACCGAGAGATGTAGATAAATGTACATTTGCATATAAGATAGTTACGTACATATAAATACATATAAACACTCGCGTATATATGCAAATGCGTGTATGTATATTCACACAAGTACACATATACAGGGTATATATACCCCCGTATATATTTATGAGTGTGAATATCAATATATTATGTGGATATATACACACTAGTATGTATAAATATATGTATGTAATAAAATCTTCAATGAATATATGTTTATCTACGCTGGTATATGTAGTTAAACATCTGATCGTTGCCTGTGTCAACCTCTGGTACTGCAGTCCCTCTTCTTGTGTGGTGAATGTCTCAGAACAATTCTGAGAAGGTAATTAAGAACGCAGTTTCTTAACCATTAAACAGTTGCGAATATCATACCCATCTTAAGCACAGCTGACATAGCATCAACGACCTGAGGTGGAATAAATCAAAGTGTGATGTTTATAATTCAAATTTTTGTGAAATATTTTCCTTTTTAGGATAAATCATTTTTCATATATCCCGAAGGTTTTAAACAATTATCTGTTAAAAGCAATTGCTGAACAATTGTTGAACTTAACACTTAAAATAAAAAATCATGGAATTAGGCGATCTGATAAAGAGGTGACACAGGTTTCATTCAAATATTTACCTGCATATGCGGTGGTTTAAAACGCACATGGTTACGCGTACGCATATGTACACATACTCGTACAGTTATGTATGCATATATGTAAATATGTTTATATATATAATATATATATATGTATGTATGTATATAAACATATGTGTATGCGGACCTATGTGCCAATGGCCATAGATAGAAGAAAAGCGAGAGATATAGAAAGCTACTAATACCAGCGCGCTACTCCTTCCTTTGCAATGGACAGGGAGTGAACTAATCAAGAGCTGAAATTAGATTTCGCAGGTAGCTTGGAGCAGAAAAATCTAAAAATTAATCAGCTGTAATAAAAAAAAATAAAAAAAAAAAAGCGAAGCGAGCCGGGAGGAAGGCTGACTTATACAGGCAGGCAGCCCTCCTGGCGAGCATCAGCGATACTAGGCGCAGGCCTTAGGCTACAAACTAAGTCTATGGCAGGCTCTAGGACCGCGGCCGTATATTAATGTAGCAAATAATACCGACTTCGAGGAGTTTAATTTCACTTTGTGAAATTCTGACGTGATAGTTTTTTTTTTATTATTGATATCAACTAACTTCAAAGAAAATAATAAAAGTTACAATTTCGTCAAATTAAGCTCCTCGATTCCGCTGAGCTGAGACCTCCCATCCCCGATCTTGAAATGTTTTTTTTTTTTTTTCTTTGTGGCAATAATAATGAATAATGAATAACTTTTGTGAAGGAGTGACTCGAAACACTTCATTTTGATCCTCCAGGCCTGTTCCCTTGTTATTTATTTCTTGCAGTGTCTTACAAAAACCAAAAGTAGTTATTTTCATTTCAGTTATCGTTATCGATGTTGGTACCACCGTCAATCAACCTACCGTTGTCGTTCCTTTAGTTATTTTTTTTTTATTTTTTTCAAGACTGGGGGAGGAGGAGTCATCGACCGTTTAATATTTTTGTCGTAGTTCTTTGTAATCTTTAGAATAATCCGTAAGAGATTTGGGAAAATTAATGCTCTTTGACAGCTTATACTGTAGTAGTACACCTTTGAGGCAAAGGTCTTTGGCGTAATTGTGAAGTAATTTTAATTCCAACTTTTTTAGTAATGTTGAAATAAATTCTTGCAAGACTTTATAGACTCTAAAATCACATAATGCGTAGAATATATTAAAAGATACAGAACATAAATAAAAACAAAAGGGGAAGAAGAAAAATGGTGAAAGATATACTCCGGCAAACTTTTTTCCTGTATTTTGTTTTTTTTATTTTTTTTTTATTTTTCTTCTCTTCTCTTTTCCTTTTTCTTCGTCGTTCGGAGCTTTGTGTGAATTTTTTAAGTTTCTCTCATGGGACAATATACGTATAATTTTTTTTTTCCATTTTTATTTTCACTTACGCTCGTTTTCCAGCGTGTGCCCTCTTATTTTTTTTTAATTGGTCAATATGTTTTGTGTCAAGATATGATTTTGATTTTTTACTCTGTATCTTTTAACGACTTCTACCTTATACTAATAAAAGTTTAAGTCTCTTTTAAGTTCAGCTTTAAGTTACGTCAAGAAATTTTATACTTTTCATGTGAATTATTCTGATCTATATGATTTCATGCATAATTTTTTTTAAGAGCCGTCTTGGCTTTTCCATTCAAAAGCAGGTCTATAACATATCAATAAAACTTAATTTCATTCAGATATGTAATCGTTTTTCTAAACGTTCTTTTCATTAAAATTTAAATTTTATTTCATTTCTTGCTGTGGCACATGAACTCTGTGAGCCCGTGCTGGAATTCAGCTTCTTCTGAAATTCGAGGCTGGCGAAGAAAGGCCGCGTTTAATTTCATTAAGCTTCATGTGATGATGATTTCTGATTTGCGTAAATTTAAGATTTTTCTTGAAATTTCCGTTTATGAAACATCACCATACATGGTGTATCCTGATGTTCTTATCACTGTATGTATGTATATATGTATGTACATATGTATATGTATATATATTATATAAATATATTTATACATATGTACATATACAATATATATAATATATATTCATATGTATGTATATATATATACATATATATATAAATATTTATACATATGTAATATAACATATATAATGTACATACATATACATATGTATTATATACACATAACATATGTATTATATATTATACATATCGTATATACATATATATACAATATATATATGTATATTGTATATATATAATTATATATATATATATTATATACATATGTATATATACTCGCTAAAAATCTTAAATTTCTGCATCATCACGCATTTCATTTCACAGAGTTTATTTGACCATGAGAAAATGTCAAAAATATACATATTAAAAAAATAAGCTATTTTTGAGATTTCGTTCTTCAGCAAAGTCCTATTTTGGTTTTTCATTTTGCATTAATAATTTCATTCCGATCAACGACGCCCGTTTTGACATGAGATAATAATGTGAATGTCTCTTTCTCTTCTTCTCCTTCTTCTTCTTCCTCTCCATCGCCTTCTTCGACGCCTTCTTCGGCGCAACAGATCAACGAACTCAATATCCAGGTCAACGATCTTCGTGGCAAGTTGTGAGTATTGTTACAATCACAACATTCTCTCTCTCCCTCTCTCAGTCGATCCGATTTTCTCGTCGTGTTGATCAAAGGAAAAGCAGGGGTAAATCTCTCTCTCTCTCTCTCTCTCTCTCTCTCTCTCTCTCTCTCTCTCTCTCTCTCTGTCTTGTTGCTGGCAGGGCAAAATTTTAGCTTTCTCCCTCTTTCTCTCTTGTTGGTAACAGAGCAAAATTTAAATTCTCTCTCTCTCTCTCTCTCTCTCTCTCTCTCTCTCTCTCTCTCTCTCTCTCTCTCTCTCTCTCTCTCTCACACTCTCTCTCACTGTACAGTAGTTACCATGCCCTTAATCATCTAATTCTTAGCTCGGTATTTCACCTCTTAGCCTCAAATATTCTTAGCTTTCTGGCATTAATGATTTACTTAGAGCACGTTCGACTTAGCATATCTTACGTCCCCCCCCCATCCCCGTAATCTCACCACTCAATGGTCTAGACTTTCCCAGTTACTTTCTGATCAGTAAATTGAGTTTCTCACAAGCCATACAGATTTCTAAAGTCGCATTAGCCCAGTAACTACTGTTTCATTCTGCAATGTCAAGGCCCTGTAATTCCGAGAATGAATACCTCATAATTCCGAGAATTCTGATTCCGAATTATTGGAATTCGGGATCTGTTATCTGAAGAATCCCGAAATTTTGTAACTCTCTGATTCATGAAGGGAACTTTTCACGTGACGACAAGATCGGACGATTCGTATACAGTACCTATTTATTGGAATATAATGAAATAACTTTGTAATCTCACTCAGACATGCATATGACTACCCTCGGGTACTTGCTCCGTCTTTGACTTATTCTGTCGGTAAAAACAATGTCTCTTTCATTCGCCAACAGCATTAAGCCAACCCTGAAGAAGGTGTCCAAGTATGAGAACAAGTTCGCCAAGCTCCAGAAGAAGGCCGCTGAGTTCAACTTCAGGAATCAGCTCAAGACTGTCAAGAAGAAGGAATTCGAGCTCGAGGACGACAAGGGCGCGGTGAGTAGCACCTCAAAAGACCGAGGAGGAAGGCCTGCAAAGGTCGTCCTTCAATAACGGAGGAGGAGGAAGAAGAAGAGGGGGAGGAGGAACCAAACCCTATCTTTACAGAATTTGATCCCTTTAAAGAATCTTCCTAGATTCTCAATACCCGAAGGTTTTCTTTTCCGAACCTTTTAAAATGTTCAGCTTCTGTAGAGATCCTTTTAAATATCGAGTTGTCATTTCGACTGAGATTACTCATTGGGTTTGTTACTCTTACCATTTAGCTCTAAATACTACTTTACTTCAAATTATGCTAAACTATTTGTTGATAGCTAAGTATATCAAAAAGGATCTTCATCTATTTACCTGCAATCTATAAAATGAAACCTTACCTGGTAAATGCATGGCCTTACTATCCACGGTGATTGATATAAAATTTCCATACTTTTCTTTTAAACCCCCTCGTATTTCTAGAGTTGAAACTGAATTGCCAGTTTTAATTACCTTCTTTGTCTACCTGAGAACCCCATACATAAAATTCTTAAGGCCAAAGGTCTCCATCCGTGACGAACATTACAGTGGAAACTGATGATAACTTTAGTTGTAATGTGCATGGATATGTATACGCAAGCATGACGCAAAATTACATGTACCGCACCTAAGACTTGACTTCTGCAGCGGAGTGAAGTTTTACGCGTATGACGTACGCATATGCGCATGTAATGCAGTCGCAGATCAGTATACATATAGAATGCACATGCATTGCAATGCTGTCGACTTTAATGGTTTTCATTTCCCTGAAGCCGATATGAAGGCACTTCGTTCATTTTGTCAATATGGCTGTCGACTGAAGTTCTTAACTTCCGCGTTCGTTTTCTCGCCTTGCAGACCAAACCCGACTGGGCGGCAGGAGGCCCCGGAGCCGCTAAGAAGGTAAAATTTAGCACAGATTTTGGGCGCCCAGGTCCTGCTGTCCCAAATAAAAAGCGCTTACTTAATTTTTCTTATTTTCGCTCAGTTTGCTGCACACACACACACACACATAAACACATACACATACCTGCAAACGTGATGCAAATACACACTTAACGCAGTACATGTGATATAAGCCATAGTTTGTTGATAAAATTAAATGATTTACGTTAATCTAGAAAATATTTACAATGAGATAAGGATAACTTCTTATTTTCTCATATAACTATTATACAAAGAACATCATGCAGTCTCTTAAATAATCACTGAATGCACCAACACACACACACACACACATACACAAACTACCAGACAATACAACCAAGATCAAGACACTGAAATTATCACAAGCAAACAACGCCGCTTGGATTAGAATTTTTCTTTTCATTTCAGCGCTTTTTTTTTTTAATTCGATTTTCCATAGATGCAAAATAAAATAATTTAGCAATAATCGGACGTAGCTCACTTTTCCGTAGTTAATACTACAGAGATTTAGAATTGCCTAAATGCTAACCGTTCTGTTGGTCCAGTTGCTGCCATTATGATTTTCGCTAACACTCTAATTTTTCGCTTTCAAAACTGATCAGAGAAATTAATCTTAGAACTTATAATAAAACAGATTATTGATCGAAAGTGATGTCCCACACTTGTGAATCTCGACATAAGTAAGAGATAGCTTTCGAGAACTTTCTGAATGACGGTTCAAGGAATTCTCATTTTTCTACGCTTAAAAAAAATCTATAAACTCTTGGTAATATCTCTAGCGAAATACCCAATCAGAATCTGATAATACAGAGAATTAAGACAAAAGTGTCTCTATTTATCCCAGCCAATCAAGAAGAAACATTTTAAAAAGTTTTAACATTTAAAAAAATTTGTATCAGTTCAGAATTCGCCTCGTTGTTTGAATCCATGCACTGATTTGCATTCAAGGAAAGTTTAACAGAAATAAACAAAAGAGGCAACTTCATTCATAGCTACTGATACACTGATATCAAAATTTATTTGACAAATGATGGGCACAATCAGCTTGAAGGAATCACCTTTTTCAGAGCCCAGTATTCTTACGATTTGCACAAAGTAAAACGCAATTTAAAACTGTATTCCTTTATCACTTTAACTCGATCAAATCTACATGTTTTTTTAACTCATTTATTCTTTTTTTTTATTTCTTGAACACTCCCGCATTAGGGTTACGTGTTTTTTTCTTTTTCTTTTTGTTACTTTTATTTAAGCCGTTTGATATCTTTTATTACTTTGATCAAGCTTTCGCTCGCTTTAGTTAGAAACTGCAAATAATATTCCTTCTTTTAAATGTTTGCACTGGATTGAAGGCTGTTCGAATGCCGGCAGGTTCAAAGTGATGCCTATTCCACACACACACTATATATATATATATATATATATATATATATATATATATATATATATATATATATATATATATATATATATATATATATATATATATATATATATATATATATATATATATATATATATATATATATATATAATATATATATATATATATAAAAATATTTATATATATATATATCTATATATAAATAAATATTTTATATATATATATATATACATATATATATATATATATATATATATATATATATATATATATATATATATATATATATATATATATATATATATATATATATAACATGCACGACTTCCTTTGAACCTGCCACAACTCCAGTCGAACACCTGATCCGTTTTATGTGTAGGAAGAAGTGCTCAACTAATGGTTTTCACTTCTACTTTGCTTTGTAGAAATGACAATTCACAGCCAGTACTAAGTCTACTACTCTCTTGTCAATAATTAGATGTCTTTATAATCTGTGTAAAGCTTAATTCGTGTCTCCTTAGGAGAGTAACGTCAATGTGTCAAAGCCGCAATGAAGTAATTTCTCGTAGAATCAGTAATTTGCATCTGCTGTACCGTAGTAATATCTGGATGCTTGTACGGTAGTACCTAAGAGTTTTTTGCTAGTTTTGTGCATCTCAAAAAAGGATTAAGTAATGTATGGCAAGTTTGCTCATTAGTGTAATAAAAGATACGAATGATTTTTTTACCAGTGTAAAGAAATATTAGTTTATCTTTATCATTAACTAGGTATTAGGGTCCCTGTTATTCAGAAGAAGGCGCAACCTCTAAATGCATTATAAAAATGTTTCGGAGTTTCAGCAGTTTATGCTAAAGTTGGGCTTAATAATTATCAATGAATAATTGCACGATTCAGCATCAAAGTAAAGGCAAAAAGCTGAATAAAATATACCTCACATAACCAACGAATTTATGGTGATTTCACAAGTAACTGGTTTACACTATCTCGATCAGTGTCAGAGTACAGCACCTTTCAAAATTAACGGTTTTCTCGCTGATCGATCGCTGTCACCCAGAACTGCTTTTCAGAAGCAAATGTTTTTCCTCGTATTTAATCAGTGGCAGAATGACCTGCTTCTCAGTGTCTGCTCGTTGGCTTCTTGTAAATTTAGTTAGATATAATATACAGTCGAAAATTCAGAAATAATGAAGCCATATGAGAATTATCACAGATAAGGAGTACCCAATACCCTTCTTCCGAATAAGGTTCCCCCAGGATATGACGTAGGTTTCTCAAGTTAGAGAGAGGATTAAATCAGAAAAATGTTACATTCTCTCCAAAAAAAAAAAAAGTATTTAAAATTTGAAATGTTCTCTGAAATAGTTTAGGTTTACTATTATCAAATCAACTGTCAATCTTTATTTTTTTTTTAGTATTCATGATATATATTATCCTGTTTTATTATATCTCAGGTCTTTAGTATATATTGATTGTAGGCCTCTCCAGTCACAACACTTTGCCCTAGAGCTGTTGATTAACTGATTGTGTATCTTACGATAACAATGTTCAGTTTTCGCAAGATCTTAATAATACAATTATTGTGCCATAACCCCCAAGCAAATTATCATAATGCTCTCATGTTTTTGTCCACTGTGTTACGTTCGCAACAAAAATAAATACCAGGGCTGAAGTCAGGGCTCTTTCCAAATCTCAAAAGACCAATTTCAACATAGAATAACGAAGGAATGTCGGAATAACCATGATGACTGATACCTTGAATGATCAAAATTGTAATCATCCAAATATCTGCTGACAAAAAAGTACAATAAGATTCACTCCCATCTGCTAAAACGGACAGAACTATTCAACAAGAACCCAGACCAGTATTGCTTATAAATATTTTTTACAGATCACTGTACTATTTCTTTCCCTGTCTGAAGCCCAGCTGTAATGTAATAATAATAATCACTCAAGAGTCATTTGTCAAGACGTTACGTCCTCGACCAGTCTTTTTCTCTATATCTGTCTAACAACTGTGCAGTCTCTCGTATCAGCCTAATTTGATTGCCTTTTGTTTCATCTGACTGCGATTAAAAGTTTATCAATATACATTTTCTTCTTGCTTCATTTATTTATTTATTTTTTAAGTTTTTGTGGGAGTGGGGCTTGATTATCTAGTTCTAAAATTCTCAGGTTATGTTTTGTTCCTGGTTGACTTTTCTTGTTTCTTTTAAGTTCGTTTATTTGCGCTTTTCGTCGAGGTATTTGCCGCCGTTGCTTTCTTTTTCATTTTCTTTTCCCGTGTGCAACTGAGTTTACGAATGATACTAAGGTTTTGTTTAATGTAGATTAGCAATCCCTCGTCTTACTTCGCTTCGATTGCCATCAAAGGATCTCAACCTTTATGCCTGAATTACTTTCATATTTCCCACGTGCTCCTATATATACTGTTGATATTCTCATTACAGTCCTAACAAATTCTATATTTCTCTGCATCTGATATACTCTTCATAATCTTAACTTTCTGGATAAATTAATGACTTTGTCCTTTCCATCGCATTTTATCCCAATCTTCAACATTTCCTCAGTTTCTTAACGTGGCCTAAAATCGATGCCTATGGTAAAATTGGGTATAATTAGCTAATCATGTTAATGGTAGTGGCAGCAGACTCTTTCAACAGTAACCCTCCTATGTGATATAATGTTAAGAATAAAATCATAAATAAATATATATATTATATATATTATATATTATATGTATATATATATAATATATATATACAGTATATAAACAATATGGGAACAGAACTGATATTAAGAACAATTTAAGACCATTTCTCATTTACCCAATGTCTTATTTATCCAAAACACAGGAAGAGTAGATTACGGGACATCCTCTCCAGCAGTAAAGGGTAATAAAAACTACAACTAAAAAAAAAAAATATTTTACTTCTTAATCATTAGTTTAAACACACCGCGGTAATGATAGCTAACATCTACCATAACGATAACGATAAGTATAATAATAACGATAAGCTTTAACTGTACCTTCGTCGTAGAGTTCAGCATTCTTAATTCATAGCAATCTAAAGCTCTAGCAACAATAACGAAAATGATAAGTATGGCAGTAAATATCTAATAACAACGGTAAGCTTGACGACTCTAATATGATAAAGAAGTATCTTGATCGTAGATCTAAACGTTGTTAATTAATTAAGTGCAATTTAAGCTCTTGCAACAATAACGAACCACTAAAATCATTCCTGGAATTGTTCCACATTAAAAAAAAAAATGCTCTGTATTTTAGAAGTAGGCGAATGGTCAGAAATATTATCTGTTGCTACTTTTACGCACTTGCTATTATTGCTCCTTGTACTGCTAATACCCATGAACGGCCAAGAATATCTGGATTGACATGATTACTACTCTTATCACTACTACTCTACTACTGCTACCACTACTACTACTATTCGTATTACTTGTACTACCATTAATACATAGGCTACTACTACTACTATTCGTATTACTTGTACTACCATTAATACAAGGCTATTTAAATTATAAGCGTGACGTCTAGGTTTTTCATTCGCTTTTAAACAGATCAGCAAGAACATCAATGCAATAAGACTTCGGTCTCCACTTCGATTCAGGGTCGTGAATCAACTTCAGGGGGAACTGTACAGTAGAAGAAGAATGAAGATATAAAAAAAAAGACAGATCAATGAGAAATTATCAAATGAAACGAAATGGTCTGTCTTATTGTGTTCGTGTCAAGCCTATCTTCTGGTCTGTCTCTTAGATACACTACTCCTTTTTTTTTTTTTAATTTAATTATTGTCCAATCAGCATTCTAACTTCATAGCAAGAAACTGTCCAGAACGAAGCTAACATCTTCAATTTTGGTGATTCAGCCACACAAGGACAACCCGAACCCAGTCTATTTTTGCCTAGACTCTTTAGACCAAAGATTTTTCTAAGAATTTAAAAGAAACGAAGAAAAAAAATCTTGGGACCTCCATTTGTTTCGTTAGTTTTTCAGTTTCTTTTACGACTTGTGCATTCGTTTGGTTATTTTCAATAGAAACTATTTATTTTCACAAGCAAGGTGTACATATAATTTTTATAGCCTGAGAGTCAACATCTTGATTTTCCTTTTATTTAGTCATTCTAGTCCTGTAATTCTGCAAAACCGAGAGATACCTTAGAGTGATATGATATCAGTTCTTCTGCCAACGTTCCTGTCTTATCTACTTCTCATCATTTCCCCCCACTTTTCCATGACGATAATCCCTGACGTTCCTCCCAGTACCCGAACGAGACATGAGATAATATTATTGATAATATTTTGTAAATGGGCGTTTATTTCAGCGTTCATTGCAATCGAAATATTCCAGTTCAGAGCAGTGACAGAACTGACAGTGAATTGAAAACACAGTGATGATAAAAAAAAAAGAGCTATGAAATCGAAGAAAGAAAAGTAATGTAATCGATAAATTTCAAAGGTTCCATAGATTCCGATGGGGCAGGGTGAGACGGAGTGGCTGCAAAAAAAAAAAAAAGAGAAAAAAATATATTTATATAGAAAACTTCAGGTGTTGTAAGTTTAACTTACGTCCGGATTTTGGCCCAAAACATTGAGTGTTTTTTCCCCCAACTGCCACGGCACATTCCCATCGTCATCTTAACTCCTAAGCAACCAAATCCCTACCTCAACTCTGTGCCTCCTTTTTTTTTTTTTTTTCAAAGAGATTAAAAACAGGGCTTCTCTATGTCTCCGCTTCCCTGTGCTGCGTGTCAAGTCCCACCTTGTTTACCCAGAATCCGGACACGTGTTTGTGTACAAATGTTGCAAATAACACTTGTCTTTTTTTTCACTCTCTCCCTCTTCTAGGAGGGGGAAGAGGGCGGAGGACCGGTAAGTGCTTTTCTGGCCAGGTTTCAGAGTAACGGAAAAATTTAAAACTCAGTCAGTCCTCTCGACGTGATTGGCCAGATGTCAAACTCTCCTCAGACTCTGTTGTGGTCAAACCCGTTTGGACAATTCTGACTGAAAGCGACCGTCAAATAACTTTTGAAGATTACATTGCCTCTGCACATCTGAAAATCTGTTGCGAGAAGAATGTAAATCTGATAACAAAATGCTAGAGGGCTACTGAGATAAATTCCTCCTGTTTACTCTGACTGTTGCCTCTGTCCCATGTTATAATTCTGTATCAATAAAGAAGGCGCTTAGATACAACTGCAGCTTGGGTCCTGCGAATTTAGTTGCTCCATGCGCCTTGCAATTCTTTAATTGACAAGTTTTACATTAATAATATTTTTTTTTTTTTATTTGAGGAGAATTCTTTCCCTTCATTTTGATAGAAAGTGGACAGTATTTTCTCGGCCTTAGCCTGACTAGACCAAGGAGAGTCGTAGTGAATGAACACACTTTTAACTAAAACGGAAATATAAAAAAAACATACGATAGGAAATACATTAAATTACAGTACCTGAATTTTTAGACTCCTGGTTTTCTGACTTGTAGTGAGTTTTTTTGTGACTTTTGACGTGATGAAGGTGATAGTTGCTGATAGTGAATTTGAAAAAATTAAGACTTTTCTTACTAGAGAAGACGTTATAGATTCCCATAGTGCCTTGCATGGATTTGCTTACTCTGACTTGAAAACTAGCCTACCTCAGTTTAAAAAAAAAAAAACAGTGGGCGAAGACTGTCTGTGCCTTACTGTTAAAGGAACAACGTTATATTTTCATAGACATTTAGACTGAATAATTTTCCACGTAAAAGACCTCAGAACCTTAGAAAAAATGTTTTCCCTTAATTATCCTTTTGTTTATAAGCGTGTTTCAACCATTGCTTATAATTCTCTGTTGTTGGTGCATTTGTTTCATTGAATGAATTATTATTCTGAATGGAAATGAGACAATCAGAGGATTTGATACTCTTTTTTTTCAATATTCGTATTTGCCTATTTTTCCACACCTTTTCATTCAGAGGTAACTACTACGACACTCCTCCTCTGTCAACCCTGATAATGGCGATTTCAAAGAGCCAGAGTTCTGTTGATTTCAGTTCACAACATTTCTCCTTAAAAGAGCTTTCTCATTGACGTCATAATGCTTCGGTTTTAGTTACGTGTATGTTTCCCATACCTTAGTCACATGCTGTTTAACTCAAAGAAAACAGTTCTTAAAACCGCCAGGCATTTTCTCTCTCTTTCTCTTTCTCTCACATTTCCAAACCTTGGATGTTGGATGGTACAGATTAAAAGAAGAAAATGCAGAACCAAACGACCCACTCGAGTCATACTTTTGATGAACATGTTTCTCAGAAGTGAAGTCCATCTTCATCAAAATTATGGAGAGACATCTGGAAAGAGGCGGAGGGCCTTGCTGGATCGTCTGTCTGCCATGGAAGATTGACTGATGGTACTGGATTCCATGGGCATCATCAGCCAGTCAAAATGGCATTCAGCTTATAGATGGTGAGACTCTACCTCGATGATTCTCTCTCGAAAATAAATTAAAGAGCAATATACCGACTACTACCGGTTACATAAGGTCGATTAGCCATTATGGATAAAGCGGCATTCGTCCCTATGGGTAACCAGTCGCACACAGTAGGGTAGTGAAGCTCTGAAGTGGGTCCTTTGGTTCTTTTCGACTGCGTACTTTGTCGTACTAATGAACGATGTCTTCCCTACAGGCCGAGGGTGACGCCCCTGCAGAAGAAGGTGAGTTGAAATTATTCCTTTTATTCACGCTGTATGAACCGTATCATTGCTCAACTAGGCTATTTAAGGAAGGTGGTAACTCGAGCCTTCAGGAAAACGTTGTACTCATTTTCAATGCTTAAGTTCACTGATTTTCACGTTCACCGATTTACCAGTAAAAATACACAAAACGAAGGAAAGCGAGGAAGCGATCACCATCTCCTTAAATAGTTCACCTCATCATTGCTTTGATTTATTTTCCTTTTTTCTTGACGGCCGAATACAGAGAAATAAAGGATCGGAAGGGCTCCTTTCTTTCTCTGTTGCCTCCCAACACACACTCTTACGCCCCCCCCCCCTGCCCCCCATTTTTCCAGGCCAAGTCCCTCCACGGTTGCTAATCACAATTTCTTTTGCAGGCTAACAAAAAAATTTTTTTACCCCATTTTATTTCATCATAAGGCATATTGAAATTGTTTTTGTGCTTGTTTCTCGTTTTGTTGCGATTGTCCGTCCATGTGTTGCTGTCCGTCTTTGGTTAATGGGCTTGTCTCTATATTTTTTTTTCTTAATCCCATAATATCATTTAATTTTCTTTTTTTTCTCTCTCTCTTTGATGAGTTGATTTTGGTAATAATGGCTGCGTTCTTTTCCCCCTTCACTAACTTGACACTTGAAGGTAAAGAAGGTGCCCCTACAGACGCTGCTCCAGCAGAGGGCGTGCCAGCAGAGGGGGCTCCTCCTGCTGAGGCACCTCCTGCTGAGGCCCCGCCTGCTGCTGCTGAAGGAGAAACTCCTCCTCCTGCAGCCGAGGGCCAGCCAGCTGAAGGTTCTGCCGAGGCTCCGCCTCCAGCTGAGGGAGGCGAGGCACCTGCTCCTCCTCCCTCTACTGAAGGAGGTCCTCCGGCGGAAGCTCCAGCAGAGGCTCCTGCAGAGGCTCCGGCGGAGGCTCCCCCCTCTGAGGCCGCCCCTGCTGCTGCTGCCGAAGGCGAAGGAGCCGCCCCTCCTCCAGCTGAGAGCTAAGAAGCAGGCGACGCCGAGGAAGGTAAAGTGATCAACACCACCCATCCACTGATGGCAAGACAAAAACCGAGGTCTTCTACTACGGGCGACTTCACCACCGCCACCACCACTATCACCACCACCAGCAATCACCACCAAAACCTCAAAGACATCACACATACACAACTCACATTAACTTTTTAAACCTTTTTCTTTTAATTAGCTCTGATTTTGCCTTTTGTTCAATTAAAAAACTTTCCTTTTTTTCTGTTTTTGCATTGTGCTGACCCCATCAGTATACCTGTTTCTCTGTAACTTTCTAAAACTTTCTAATTCGCCAAAGCCTAACGTCACGAATATTTTCGAGCTAGTATTAATGATGCTTATCACATTTTTGGATGGGTTTTGCTCTTAGTTTTAATAAGAAACTCCTAATAGCAAGAGATACTTTCAATATAAATCATTAAGAGATTTAATTGGTGAAGACTGCTTTATAAGCATTCAAGACAATTACTATCAGGAACGACTCATTTGGACATTTAAAACCTACCTCATTTATTATTATTATTATTATTTTCTCCTAACTGTTTCTCGTTTTATTTCTTTTGTCTGTTTCTATTTTATCTGTTTATTTCTGTTTCGTCATTTTACTAAAGACTAATTTACTCATTTCTTTCCTTTTTTTCATACTGTGAGACTATTCCTATTTTCAGCATCTTATCACTTTTTACTTTTCATATTTTTTTTTCTTTTCATATTTCTCCTTTATCTCCGATTATTTTTTTCCTATTTTTTCCATCCTGCTTTTTCCTCTGCTGACTGTTTTATTACGATTACGTTTCTCTCTGTTTTTCTATAATTACTATATTTTATTTCTATTTGTTTTTATTTCATCGCCTTCAAGAAATTAAATGTCTATGAAAAAAAAAAACCTCTCATGAGACAAAGCAATCTTTTGCAAACGAGGGTCGAAAATGTCTGAAAGTATCTTTGTCATAGCTAAAACAATAGATTAGTCAAAACACTTTCACCTGTTAACAGGTGCCTAGGAATTCTGTCAAAAGTGGAAAAGAATGGCGTAGCTCTGTACATAAATAAAAACGATTGATAGATATTCAGAACTCCTGGAAATCTTAGGATTAATCTGCCCCTTACTTAGCTTTCTATAACTTAGTGAATTTTTTACTATCATAACATTAGTCACCATTAGTTCTTTAGAGTTATTCACTATAAAACCTGAACGGAGGGAACCCTTCGTGAATATATCATGAAAATACCAATTTGATGAAAGCTCTTACCACTAGTTAGCAAACAGTTCTTTCATGTAATTTTTTTAGTGTTTAGTTTTAGATTGCAAGGAAACTATATAGGTATCTATGAATTTTAATGATTACTGACAAATACTGTGAAAATAATAAGCAGGTTCATTGTAAAGTAATACTATCCTGCTTTGGTAAATTGTAGGAAAAATCAGTTTAGATCAACTGACAGAAACATATATCTAAATATTCAAATAACTGGTCAAAAGTACGTGTATTTATTCGCTAACGAATGCACATAAAATATTCAGGCAGATTTGTCGAATAAACACAGAAAAGCTGTTATCTGCATAATTAGATAAGAATGAATATGTAAACAGGCAGTTTAAGTATAGTAATAGACGAATATTAACTGAAATTCATCTAAAAAAAAACGAAAACAGGCGGATAGACATGACGTAAATATCGCATATTGACATCCTGACATTAATCGACGTCCGATTAGTAGCGACAGGAATTAAAAAAAAAATAAATAAATAAAGAGATGTTACAGTTATCGCTTTAGGGCATTTGACATCTTTAGACAATAACAGAAAAAATGTCTGTCAGACCTTGCCCACTGGACTAACAGCCCGTCTGCTATCCCCTGACAGCCACTGCGTAAAAAGTGTTTCCATCAGCTGCCGTGGAAAGGAAGGAGAAGAGGAAGAAGAGATGGATTAACACCAGCGGAAGTGACTGGAGTAGGAATAGGAGTAGGAGGAGGAGGAGTAGGTGGTAGTAGTAGTGGTGGTGAAGGCGTCTTACGCGTCTCTCTTCGTCTTCTTCGTCTGAGGAGTCTTCGTCTGCGTCCAAGTCTTCGTAGTCGTTTTATCTTTCTTCTTCTTCATCGTCGTCGTCGTCGTCGTCGTCGTCGCCGTCGCCGTCGCCGTCGCCGCAGCACTCCCAGTCGCAGTCGTCGTCTGGATGTCTGGCAGTCGCCGTCGCCGTCGTCGTCGCCGCCGCCGCCGCCGCCGTCGTCGTCCTATGTCTTTCTGTTTCTCGTGTCGCCAAAGTGTATTCTTAATTCATTCTCATGTAAGATTAACGCTATTCTGCGCACCCTGATCTCGCACCGCCGCAGACGTGATGATGATGATGATGATGATGGTGATCTACGATCGACGAGAAAGATTCAAGAACAACAACAACAACAAAAACAACAACATGAACAAAAACATAAACAACAAACAAACCAACCACAGATGATGATGATGATGAGATGGACTACCAAATCGCTCAAGAGTGCGGAGAACGAGAAAGAGGATCAGGTGTATTGGGATCGATCGGTGTCATCCGAAAACTTGAGGATTCACGAAACGCGTCTCGGCAAAAACAAAAATACAAACAAAGCACAACAACAACAACGTCAACAAAAACACAAACATCATCAACGTAGAGTCCCGAAGAGGCTCTGGACTGACTGTGAACATCATTATAAAAGCTTCAACAGTAAAAGTAATAAATTTGTATTACTAATACACTGTCCTTGTTTGATTTTTACAACATTCCCCCCCAAAAAAAAAAAAAAAAATAAAACTATTTTGAATAAACCTATAAAAATCATTATAGACAAATCGAACAGTTTTCTTATATAGTCTAGTTAGAGCTCAAAATTGACCATATAGCCTATAACAAGAAACTGATCTGAAAATAAACTATATATAACAAGAAACTGATCTGAAAATAAACTATATATAACAAGAAACTGATCTGAAAATAAACTATATATAACAAGAAACTGATATGAACTATATATATATATATATATAGCAAGAAACTGATCTGAAAATGAACTATATGTAACAAGAAACTGACCTGAAAATGAACTATATATCTAGCAAGAAACTGATCTGGAAATGAACTATAAACTCGTATAACAAGTAACTGATCTGAAATGAACTATATATGACAAGAAACTGATCTGAAAATGAACTATATATAACAAGAAACTGATCTGGAAATGAACTATATATAACAAGTAACTGATCTGAAAATTAACTATATATAACAAGAAACAGATCTGAAAATGAACCTATATATGACAAGAAACTGGTCTGAAAATGAACTATATATAACAAGAAACTGATCTGAAAATGAACTATATATATATACAACAAGAAAAGGGTCATTCAGAGTTCCAGTATAAAAATAAATTATTCTCTCCATTTTCTTATCAACAAAGTAAATATCAAGCCAAAATAAATCTAGAAAAAAAACTATATATAACAACTTCTGAAACTGACCTGAAAATGAACTAACATACAACAAGTGCATAACTGATCTGAATCTGAAATGAACCATATATAACAAGAAACTGATCTGAAAATGACTATATTCATAACAAGATTAATAAAAAAAAGCAAAATATGCGCCGAGTTTTTCTGTACAACGTATAATCAAGGCCACCAAAAATAAATCTATTTTCCGGTGGTTTCGGTATAATGCTGTGTGAGCCGCGGCCCATGAAACTTTAACCACGGCCCGATGGTGGCCTATCCTACATCGTTGCCAGAAGCACGATGATGGCTAACCTTAAACTTAAATAAAACATAAAAAAACTACTGAAGCTAGAGGGCTGCAATTTGGTATGTTTGATGGGGCTGCAATTTGGTATGTTTGATGAGTGGAGGGTGGATGATAACATACCAATTTGCAGTCCTCTGGCCTCAGTAGTTTTTAAGGTCTGAGGGCGGACAGAAAAAAGTGCGGACGGACAGACGAAGCCGGCACAATAGTTTTCTTTTACAGAAAACTAAAAATGTAAATGAACTATAGAGAAGTAATCAGAATAAACAATCCAGTGCCAAAAAGAGAGAGACCACATTAGAAGGGACTTTGTTATTAAGTTGCCAACAATGCAATGTCATAAACCCACATCAGAAGAGCCTCTGTCATATCACCACACCAGAATGCCCTCTGTCATAAAAAATACACATTAGAAAGCATCTGACAGAAAGTTGCGTAAGAAGGACATCTTACGTGAAAAAACTCACATTAAAATGCCTCTTTTAAATACACCAATTTCTGCTATCGAGTCACATCAAATGGGCCTCTGTTACAAAAGTCCTCATTTACAGACACACAAAAGAAGTGCCTCTCTTACAAAGCAATTTCATAAGGGTCTCTGTAATAAATAGACGAGTCAGTTCTGCTTAATACAAACGACCAAACCGCGAAATTTACAAAAGGGCAGCAAATTAGCAAATAAATCCCAGGACACAACATGATTAAAAGATGGTGTTTTTTCATAAAGGTAATTGTAGATGAAAATGCTGCTGAATCGTTTCAGGTCTCAATCCTCTCAGGTATAGATTTTCTCTTGATTCTTCCACTGTGAAAGCCAACACTGAGTCTTTGATTTTTGAAGCAGTTGATTTGTGATTTGAAAAATCTGAGAAATTCATCTTGAATTAACAGTAATTAATATTATTTATCCATTATTCAAAACGTGGAGATATTCATATTAAGCAAGCATAAAAGACCACTAACTTGCAAAGGAGACTTCCGCGGAATAGAATACCCTAGTGTGAAAAAGGGGAAAATGAGAAAGTAAAGTTAATATAGAATGGTCTACAGATAGGTATATGCATACGTAAACAACTTGACGCTATAGAGGTTTTCCCTTTACACTAATTATAGAAATAAAACAGTAATTTAACCGGGACATTGCTCACGCCTAGATTATCAATCTTTGGAATTTCAACGGGCCATTTTTGGGTTACAAACACCCGTGGTTGGTGATGGGTATATCTGCAGTAAACCCAGCACCGAGAGAGAGAGAGAGAGAGAGAGAGAGAGAGAGAGAGAGAGAGAGAGAGAGAGATTAGGCTGGATCAAAGTGTAAGACACCAAGTTTACAGGAGTAAAATTAATTTTCAGCGCAATAATTATAACAGTAAAAACAACATCAAAGCCTGAATAACAACCAACAGAGGTGCAACAACTACAGCAACACCAGAATACCAGCAGCAGCAGCAGCAGTGGCTCCAGTAAAAACTCTGCAAAACAACAGAAGAAGAAACAGCAAGAACAAGAGAACTGCAGAAGCTAATAGAATTTCCTATAACAACAAATACAACAAGAAATCATCAGAATCCTTCGCTATTTAGCACCTCGGTGTCTCCCGGGCTCATACGCCTCTCTAGCACTGGCGACCCCACAACCGCAGTTAGAATCGATCTGATAATAACTCGCAGCATTTATCTGCTGTGGTGCGTCTTCCGCACACGCATAACCTTGAACTCCCCGTGTAACAATAACAACTGAAACATAAAAACACTGACGAAGAGAGTGGAGGAATGCTTTTGTTCAGAGGTGGCTTTTATCTATCGAGATTCTATTTATAGAGCACGGCCAATCTAATCCCGGCTGATGCTGGAGCAGTTCTAACATCTGCGTGCGTGAAAGTACGTGAACTGCTTGACGTGAGAGCTTATGCACGTTACGGTAATTACGATAGCCGTACGCACAGGTGAATATCCCATTTGCGGTTGCGTATATGAAAGGGCATGGTATAGGAAATCTCGAAGTAATTAAATAACGGAATTGAGAAATCAACAAAAGAAGAATATGACATGTATATATATATATATATGTGTGTGTGTGTGTGTGTGTGTGTGTGTATCTCGTACACACACACACACACACATCATGCCGTCCCTTGTGAATGAACGAATCAACGTCTCCATCGAGCATCTCTGCTAATATACATGCAACTATGTCAAAATGATACTGTTGTCGAACCTTCTACAAAACACTGGGACATGCACCTAGATAAGATCTATAGACACTGGTAGTTGCCATGGGTTATTATCTTGCCTCAAGATCTATAGACATTGGTAGTTGCCATGGGTTATTATCTTGCCTCAAGATCTATAGACATTGGTAGTTGCCATGGGTTATTATCTTGCTTCCTGGGGATGGACCCACCTCTTTTAAGCAAAACGAACCGGGACTGCTAAAGAATGGAATCACAAGAGCTCCTGCCTGGACAGATATAGAATACTCTCCTGCCCACCTAAGACACTAATAACTGTGCCGTTCTTGCACTGAGAGATCCCTTAGCATTTGACTACATTAGTCTTACACAAGGCTTCCACCGTAAGTTATTGAAATGCAATCAATTATTACTTGCTTATTTTTCCTGCCAGTAATAATAATAATAATAATAATAATAATAATAATAATAATAATAATAATAATAATAATAATAATAATAATAATAATAATATCAATTACATAGGCGTGATCATAAACGAAAATGCTTCACTTGAATCAGCTGAAAGCTATAATACGAAATTGTATGCCATCAGCTTAGGCTGTAATTTTATGTTCTGGCATTAGGCCTAAAGGAGAAGAGTCACGAACGAAAATATGAAATTAGGCCTCTATAAGCCAGATGGATGGAGTTCGATGGTTGTGTTCGTTTTAGGGAGACAAAGATAATGGTGTTTATTCATTTACTCATTACCAGTAATATAAAACTTATGGCATAACATGTTTTCCATATAGGCTATATATATATATATATATATATATATATATATATATATATATATATATATATATATATATATATATACATATATATATATTATATATATATATATATATATATATATATATATATATATATACATTATATATATGCCAGTGTAAAATAAATAATGATGCATATGAGATATACAGAGAGAGAGAGAGAGAGAGAGAGAAGAGAGAGAGAGAGAGAGAGAGAGAGAGAGCAAGCAATATCACCTCAATGTGTTTCCTATAACATCTTGTCAATCAGAGCAGGATTAAGAACAGTTCTGGATCCCCTAGTCCTTTTTCGTGCTACTTAAGTCTTCCAGAAGGCATCGTTTTATTTTTATAACCACTCGGACTCTGAGCGGACGAAGGAGAACGAAACAAAGGAAGGAAGTGACCTAATGAGGAAGAACGAAATGAGAAGACAAAAAGAGAGAGTTGGAGAATCACCGCAATGCGTGGCAATGGCGGGATTATAAAAGTCTCTTCCGGTGGGTGAGAGACAACCTGAAGCTTGGGATTGGTTGTTCTGTTGTTCTTCATCTCTTATTGTATGTGCAACTTATGTTACTGCTTCTGTTTTAGCTCTACAATGCAATCAAACGACAATTCAGTTATCATTGGTTATTTAAGATCATTGGTCTCTCTTCACCCACTTGTCTCATATTACCTTCTGGAGGCATTGTTTGTTGTGCCTCTCAGTAGTTAATTCTTCCTCAGTTCATTACAGTTACTTTATGTTCCCTTCTTCTCTCCTTCGTCAGCCCATTGTAAGCTCTTCCATCCCCCTCCCGCTACTCCTCCACTCTCCTTCCCATACACATGAAACCCCTGAATGTTCGAGAAAGAGTCAGAAAGGAAAAAGAAGGCTCTGAATCAGATGCAATTATTTTCACAAAGACACTATCAATCAGATATTGATTAACGCTCAAAGAGTTGGCAACCCCCTGTAGCTTCCTAACAGATAAAGTTCAATTTGTTATTTACGTGAAAACCTCAGACAACAGTCCTATTGCTACTTATGCCCGAAACGCCCTTGCACATTGCCTCACAGAGAGGAAAACTTCTTTGGTGATAGAGTGGCCTATCCAAGTCCTCGTGAACAGCGAGTACATCAACAGTGAGGTGAAATTCGTATGCAAAAACATCCTTAGTAGATGGTTGACCATCAACAACAACCAACAAAGTGTTCTTGAACTTGTGTAAAGTATCTTCTTCCAACACTAAAACCAGCTCACATGTAGGATTAGCCTCCAATAATTATTAAACAGGAATGAAGAGAAAACAGAACCTTTACCGTTTACTATTCAAGATAACTTTGACCCTGAAAAAGGACCTGCCTGCATATCAAATTAAGATTCACTACTTCATTAAGACCATGGGCTCTGCTATGGAATGCAATGGGCAAATTTAGTCTCTTTCTCCCTGTCATTTACAAAAAGATGGAATCAACAATCAGTTAGGAGCTTCTAAAACAACGACCTTCGATGTCAACACCAGCAAGAAGGCACCATTATTCTAGACTATGGAAAAGGCACCCTTAGTTTGCCAATGTTCAGAAATCATGGAAAAATCAAAGTTGAATAGCAAAATAAATCAGAAATTGTCTGCACCCTTAGGTTTATTTTCCCTGAAAACGAAAATGACACTTTCCCTGGGTGCGAAGCCATATTCTGGATACTTGCAACAGTTAAGGGAGATGCTGGAACATATTTACAGCTTGGTAGACCGGTGGGTGGTAGGCCAGGAGCGATTGAAATACCAAGCAAACATGGCTAAGCACTAAACCACACAGCCATGACACCCACTTTGGCCGATGACACCATCCGAAGATGGGCATTCTGTATTATTATTTGTAGGATATATATATATATATATATATATATATATATATATATATATATATATATATATATATATATATATGTGTGTGTATATATATGTGTGTGTGTGTGTGTGTGTGTGTGTGTTTCTTTGTGTTTGTGAGTGGCTGCTTGTTTATGTATCTAGATGTAACACAAGATTAACGAATAAAGAAAATCAATATATACAATAAATTTAAATTACAATAAAATTTAGATCAAGAAAATGGCAATCTAGATACACGCATTTCAATCTAATTCTTATGAATTTTGCTCTGTACCTCTGAGTGACGTGGTAGAGAATGTATTGGAGAACATATTCGTGACTAGATACAATAGAATACGTGTAACACGACTGTGGACACAAGTCAAGAAGCTGGATTAAAAAAAAAATCTAAGAATTGTCACGGAATGTCAGGAGAGTTAATAACAATGAGAGCTTAAGCAGACTGAAATGATTAATATAATATATATATATATATATATATATATATATACATATATATATATATATATATAGCATATATATATATATATATATATATATATATATATATATATATATATATATATATATATATTATATAATATATATATATATATATATCAGCTTTAGCTGATAATTAAATGAAGTAAAAATTTGTGATTTTCAAACACACACACACACAGTTACATACATACATACGCACACACACACATATACTCGTATACATATATATATATATATATATATATATATATATATATATATATATATATATATATATATATATATATATATATATATATATGCAGTGAGAAATTCCATATGAGATAGTAATGAAAGGGAGACAGGGATGCCTTGGACATGTCCTTCCTACCAACCCAGACCCACTTGGATGAGAAATACGAGACTGGAAGGTGAAGGTGACGGGAGACTCCCGAGAAGTAACCGAGTACTGAGACCTTTCCCTGAAAAAAGCGGGATGCCATATCTTAAAAACTTACCATAGAATTTTCTTGAAAATAATCTCGTTATGTTTCCCACACCCAAGTTTCCATTGGACTCTCAGTCTAATATAACCTAACCCAACCCAACCTAACCTAAACTAAACTTAACTAACCTAACCTAACCTAGGGGCATGACAAAAAGAAAAAAAACCGGGGCTGGTGCAATGCTAGCATACATCTCAGGACTTTGCCTCCGGGAAATGAAAACATGGGAAGGATGTAAATGGTCGAATTTCACATAACCAGTCCATCGCGTTGCACAATGATTTGTATTTATACATTATTATTATTATTATTATTATTATTATTATTATTATTATTATTATTATTATTATTATTATTGAGAATTAAAAGCCACAGTAGTGTTGACAATATTTTTATGTACAGAGTTAAAAACGTTTTTAACTCTGTACATAAAAATATTTTTAACATTACTGTAGCTTTTAATTCTCGATATTATAGCCTCGTTACAGGGTATTATTATTATTATTATTATTATTATTATTATTATTATTATTTTAAAAATGCCAAGCAGCAACGCAGAATGCTACAAGCACAAGGGCCTCATTAGGAAGGTCAACTCAATAGGGGAAAAATTACAGAATAACCTACTCCATACAAGAGATAAACAAAATCAACTACAACAAAAACAATTAAATCGTGAAGCTGACTCACGGAGACTTCTTGATAAAAAAAACAAGTAATAATGCGCCGACGTTTCTTCGGCGCAATCCAGTTTTCTGTGCAGCCGCTACAGCGTATAATCAAGGCCACAAAAATAGATCTATTTCTGTGGTCTCGATATAATTCTGTAAGAGCCGCGGCCCATGAAACTTTAACCACGGCCCGGTGGTGGCCTATCCTATATCGTTGCCAGAAGCACGATTATGGCTAACTTTAACCACAAATAAAATAAAAAATTATTGAGGCTAGAGGGCTGCAATTTGGTATGTTTGAAGATTGGAGGGTGGATGATCAACATACCAATTTGCAGCCCTCTGGCCTTAGTAGTTTTTAGGATCTGAGGGCGGACAGAAAAAAGTGCGGACGGACAGACAAAGCCGGCACAATAGTTTTCTTTTACAGAAAACTAATAGCAGTAGCGTAACGACTGATCCTGTCTCTTTTACAAAGCTTTTTTTTTCTTTCTTCTCCACAAGGTCTTTATATTTTGAAAAGCTTTTGGTTTGCTCTATATGAATATGTCCATAAACTGGTAAATAACTCAAGGAAACTACCACTGCAAGTTGAGCTGCCTCATGTTATTTGTTTGTAATCATCCTCTCTCTCCGTTTCCTTTGAGGCTTATTCCATATGAATTTTTATTAATCTTTAATAATAATAATAATAATAATAATAATAATAATAATAATAATAATAATAATAATAATAACAGATAGTGGCCACAGACAATGTCTGCATCTACGTTTCGCTCCTATTTTTTTTTTTTTTTACTAAGTCGCTAAATTACACAGTGTTGCTATATTTTCGGGGGAGAAAAGCACGGAGGGAACCGACAATCTCTTTGAAACAATATGAAGCGTGCTACGCATGACTGCGTAACTGAAGGGTGATACTTTGGCGTAAGGAAATCCACCCAGATTTCACAGACATGCTATGGAGTTTGCCTCGAGCTAAGCAATACCTTATTTCATATACTGAGTTAACGACGTCACTTTATATTTTATCTACTCTTGCTAAACATTAGGTTAAATACGTTAAATGTATCTAAATTTCTCATAAATTAATTTACATACTAAAAGAAAATCTATGGAATTCCTCCCATGTAAGACAATTCTGTGAATTACAGTTCCGTTACATTGACCATAATGACGTCATTTTCAAGATTTATTATTATTAAATCAACGTCACTTTACATATCTGCTCTCGCTAAACATAAGTTTAAATACCCTAAATGTTTCTAATTTTCTTTACTTAATTTACATATTTAAAAAGAAATCTATGGAATACCTTCCGTGTATCACAATACTGTACTATGAATTACTGTTCCGTGATCGACCATAATGACGTAGGCGGTAAAATTTATAAATATCAAGTTAACGAACGCTACGGATTAGCAGTTGTTGATAAGATTCACCAATGCATTTAGTACAAAAATTTATTGACCATAAACCAAAATGAATGCATCTTTACGAAGGCTAAAATATATCTAATCCTATTAAGCACCGTTGTTATGCGATTATTAAATTTAATAAATAGGGAACAGTATTCTCTCTCTCTCTCTCTCTCTCTCTCTCTCTCTCTCTCTCTCTCTCTCTCTCTCTCTCTCTCTCTAACATGTTTAGTCCTTTACTGATAATCCAGTCTACGTCCGGATCTAATCGGGATAAATGTAGCTTTGGAGGAAAAGCAATTAGTTAATGGTGGTGTTTAATACATGTTAAGCAACGAAGATTAACTAGAATAGTTAAGCATATAGCCTATATATATATATATATATATATATATATATATATATATATATATATATATGTATGTGTGTGTGTGTGTGTGTGTGTGTGTGTGTGTATGTGCGTGTGTAGCCTATATTCATATATAAATATGTTTATACATAACATATACACATATACATATATATAATATACTCACATATATAATATATATAGCCTATATATAAATATATATACAAATATATTACATACAAACATATATATACATATACACATAATCTTGAAAGCTACTCGTACTAATGCACCTTTCTGTGTCCGCCGTCCCGTGGGCAAACCATGCAATATTGATGGCAGGGTTTAAAGTCGTAAACAGAGCCCCCAAAACGAGTGCACCCACGCTAAAATGTGATCATGGTAATGTATGGGCTTTCGTTCATTTCATTACGCATCATGAAGAATGTCCTGCTATTACAAGTGAGTCATGTAATGAATCGACTGTCTCCTTTCACGGCTGGTAAGCTGGACAGAGAGAGAGAGGAGAGAGAGAGAGAGAGAGAGAGAGAGAGAGAGAGAGAGAGAGAGAGAGAGAACTCATTGTATGAGTAGGCTATTTCAAAATATGTATTCATAAAAAAACCATTTTGCACTAAAACATCAAATATTCATATAGGCTATATACAGTATATATATATATATATATATATATATATATATATAGAGAGAGAGAGAGAGAGAGAGAGAGAGAGAGAGAGAGAGAGAGAGAGAGAGAGAGAGAGAGAGGGTATCATCTACAGCTAATTTAACTGAAGCTCCTATCATGCCTCTGATTGGCTGATGTATCGCAGTTTTAGAAAATAAATACTTGTCTTGTTTCACTAGTAAATACTGCATTACCCTCATGAAAGTCCTAAACTGCCATCCTAGCATCACCATCTTGTATTATTTTCCTAACTAAAGAGATACGAAAACGACTGTAAACTCTTATGAATGAGGAAGACCACATTAAGAATATTGATGCATACACATTTCAGACACGAGTCTCCATTCCGCCAATCACAACTGGCTTGAATGATATCAGCTGAAGAAAATTGCTGTCAGGTCCAAAAGACCACATTACGGTTCACATTGTATTGTTAGTAACTCATATATTCCTATACATCTACCCCACGGTAAACACTAGTCTACCGGTTATTTATAAAGAGCCGATTTATACTTTCCCCCTAAGCGGAGGAACCTGAGACGGGGTACGGACAGCATTAATCAGTTAATTTTTCACAAAACAAATGCCAGTCTCATGAACAAAGGGCAATCCATAGGATTATGAAACGCCATACAGCTAACAGGAAAAAATCCAGAGCAAGGAAGTAACAGGGAAAATTAGAGGGAAGAGGTGACGTAAACAAACTACTCGTGTTTGTTTCACACATGGTGCCTGATAGGCTCAGGTTTCAGTGCGTGCTGCAAAGACGACGGACTTGAAATGTGTCGATATGCGGTTAGCAGTCTCCGAACTAAATGATAGGTCTAAAACTATTAGGCTATGTATGTATATGTATGTACGTATATGTATGTATGTATATATATACATATACATACATACTGTATATATAGGCCTATTTACTGCAAAACGGTGGCATTAATTACAAGCTTTACTTAGGAACAGTTTAACCTTAGTGTAAGCTTTTAAAGAATCGATGAAATGATGAGACTAATGCACAGGCAGTAGTAGGTTTTATAGCTATTGTTTTGCGATATTTGTTGCAGAACATATAAAAACATGACAGTTCCTCAGACCAGAGTATTTTGACTATACTGTATGTACTCAAAAGACCAGCTCATATCGATAACGGCAGAAATTGCCGGATTTAAACAAACTGTCGACCCAACTGCCAAGTCACTAACGCTGAACATTCATTCCCATTTATCCAAGCACATCTTCCATCGATTTTTAATTAGACTATGGATACATGTTGATTATTTCATTAGAGAAAAACTTGCTTTCTAGTCGCACTCGTGATTTCAACATAATGAACTGAACTTCTTACATAACTACCATACCATTCGAATCTCAAGTCACCTTCGGCCTTACGGAAAACCATCTACCTGATCTATAGCCTCCGTTTCCTCCTTGGATTCGGGTCAAAGCATGTCGGTGTCGACACGGAGGAGAGCTAAAGGTGACCATTGATCCGCATGTGTTCGATTCCTTTCCACCTACTCTCAGGTATATGCAAGGATATAGAAGTGTTTCTTATATTGAATTGCTTCAGGGGATCACTTTTCCAGTTTAGGAGATTTACATGTAAATTTTACAATCACTGTGAATTTAAATAAGTAAAGTTTCTATCACTAAAATGGCTCTCTGTTCTGAAATGACTGACATACCCAACTAGGCAGCTATCCTTATTTCATTGTTTAATCAAGGAACCACAAGTCAAGCTTTACGATAAACTTTAAGCTCTTATGTTCGATGAACTCTTTCCGTGCTGTAGTCAATAGAACATTTAAATAAAATACCGTTCGATACCCTAACAGACCCTAAGCCAAAGCCTTACTCACAAAGTTAGAACGGACGGTAGGAGGGTGATGTCATGCATGACTGTAAACCCGAACGCCACCACGCAAAGAAACAGCCATTGGGGACGTACATTGTTATTGGCGTACACCAGCAGAGATAATTCGTACAATCGCCTAAATCATTTCACGGAATAACACGGAAATAGAAGAAAAATAATAATAAGACTGAAAACAAGGAAAAAATTCATTCGACGGGAGACACGCGGTGTGAATTGCCTATCGATCCATTCATGACCATGGGGAAAAATAGGGGTTTCTTCTTCTTTGTTTGGGAAACAAAGTAACAGCAAGCCCCCCAAAATGTATACATGGTTTTGGACCAGGAGATTTAAACATAACAGTCACTGCTACAAGCATGCTCTAACTATTGAATTTTTAATTAACCCGTTGTGCAGATGAGTTCTACAACATTAGTCACATCGTGCACTGATATTTAAGGCTCATCAATAGCACCCCCTCTATCAGAGTCTTCAAATTAATAAGTTCCCTCTACATCGTCAACCGTCACTTCCACGAGCATTTTAAAAGTTTACAGTAACCCTTTCCATTCTTGTTGCTTACAGATGGAAGAATAAGCTTCAGGTGTTCAGATAAAACGTTTGCGAAGTATAACTGACGTAAAGGAATGTAAATGATTGAGAAATGTGCATACACACAAGTGGTGAAAAGGTTAGCATGGATGAAAGGTAGGACATTGTTCTGGGGTGGTCTGGTCAAGTGGGACGAATGGTAGAGGAAAGGATTGTTGAATAAGCGCATACTTTCCAGGGATGGGGAAAGGAAAACCTATTCAATATTGGTGAAAGGTGATGGAAAGCAAAGGGCTTCATTTCGAGGTCAGTGGTAAGTGGGGCATAGTGTGTAGAGGAATTCAACACGCTGTTGGTGAGCCTCCTGTGTAGGGGTATATAAGTGGCTGGTGTTTTGTAAGTATTCTACACAGGTTCACTTAAATGTAGAAGTGACCGTTGTAGCGTTTTCCTAGCGTCAACCAGTTTTATGGGAAGCTGCCATATATTACAAATATACCTTGTTAGGATATTGAAATTAATAGAATCAAGATTATTTATTCCAGTTCTGCTAACAGATTAATGAGATTGCATGCATGCATATGCACACATACATATTATATGCACAACATATATATATATATATATATATATATATATATATATATATATATATATATATATATATATATATATATATATATATAAATAAAGTTCACTGCAACACTAAAGAAGTATTGGCTATGTTTTTTATATTACAAGGATTATCAGGTGGATTCAAATAAACACATAACAAAGTAACCAGCTAACGCTGCTGGAAAATTCCTACTCGCTATCGATTATGAAATGACATTCAATGTGGGCTTTTATCAGCTGGTGTCCTGGGATGGTTTTGAATGGGTTTTTTGTTTACTTCCCTTCTACACTAGCTAAATGGATACGCCTCTTACATTACAATCCACCCCTACTACTCGACCACACGCCCACTTTGATTTTTTTATTCCTAAGGGCTCCTTCAGATAATACTTTTATGAGATATGTTTCAACTAGGTGAACAATTATTGTTTAGCGAGTATTTAGAGCGAGAGATAAAAAGTTAATTTTATCCATGTCATTCACCGCAGCATCTACCAACGCAGGGATTAGACGATTTACGTACATCTTAAACTGTAAATTAAGCAAGCATGCAATTGCCATTTAATAGCTGAATCGAAAATGATTAACAAAAGAAAAACAGATTTGCGCGAGAGCGACAGAGAGAGAAAAGTTAATTTTACCCATGTCATTCACTGCGGCATCTACCAACACAGGGAATTAGACGATTTACATACATCTTAAACTGTAAATTAAGCAAGCATGCAATTGCCATTTAATAGCTGAATCTAAGCTGATTAACAAAAAAAAAAATAAAAGGTATGCAACCCTCTCAGCGCATGTCATCACAGGCGAGAGAGAGAGAGAGGAGAGGAAAGGAAGGTAGTGGAATTCTATTCTACCTTCAGTTTGTTGTCTCGAGCCGAGCGGTCCGTACTAACCAGCAGAACCTTCGTCAGCAGTAAACTTTTGAAAGTAGCCTACTGCAGTGTAAGAAGCCCTTCGAGTGGTCGTTTTATAATAGGCGTCGAAAGCCCCCCCAGAGAGTTATTTTAACCATGTGATGAAGTGACGTCTCCTAAGGCTCCGCCTTTGGTAAAAAAAAAAAAGGCCGTCTGGATTAATATGTCGTGTCAAGGACTTATCGATTGAAAAGTGGAAAAGGGGTTTGATCGGTTTTCGCACGTCCTGGATTCAAAAGGTAAGCGTAGAAATTCGGTTACTGTGATTGCAAAATGTGATGAACTTCGATCCAACGATTTTAAATACTGGCCGTAGTACAGACACCCCAACCACAGGCCTACATAGGCTAGCCAGGCTATAAGTTTAGCCCAAGCAGGTAGCCAAATTCTCTCATTTTGCACATATTACCGGGATTGGTGAAACATATCCACAGTTATGTATATGTACATATATTTAAAAATAAATCAATATAGATTTGTATGTGGGAAACCAACGGGTATTATTTTACTTATGGGCATTAATTGCTTTCAACATAAAATATAGGTTTTCTGTTTGTATTATGATGTGATTTGAATGATTTTGAGGTTTATTTCCATCGCAAATGAATACTTATCCTTCCCCAGCAAATAATATACTGTATACAAAATTAATAAAATTAGACTTGTCAGAATGCACCCCCTCTCCATAATAATACGGCAAAACTGTGTTTACTGATTGCAGTTTTGCCGTATTAGCTATGGAGAGGGGGTCAGTATTCTGACAAGTCGTAATTTTATTAATTTTTGTATACAGTATATCATTTGCCGGGAAGGATAAGTATTCATTTGCGATGGAAATAAACCTCAAAATCATGTAAATCACATCATAATACAACAGAAAAACCTATATTTTATGTTGAAAGCAATTAATGTCCATAAGTGAAATAATACCTAAAAATCTATAACATATACATCAAAGGAATACTTCGATTCATATTCAGAAATAAATGCGGCAAATTAGACGCCGTGACTCGAGTGTGCCATCAATATAGGCCTAAGTATGGGAACCTTGTTTTGTCACCTAGGTTAGGATTGCATATCATTAATGGCAGATTGCATGAAGTTACACCTATAAAAACTTCTCTGGGTCACAACAAGTTTGAATTTATAATGAAACCCAAACTAAGGCAGAAAACCGAATGGTTAATCGAGAAATATAAATTTAAAGTCTTACTTTACCTTCTGGTATCACTTAGGTCGACGATCCTTGTCATCCATTTTCGTACCTGGAAAGCACCACGTTTGACACCGGAATCACCCTTCTTGAATATTCCATTGATACGAACACTTTATAATACGATTAAATCCTTAATTTACGCTTAAAATCGAATTTACAGAGCCGTCAAAAATTGTGACGCACACCAACGCACAGTTAGAGACAAACTGATCGTTTTTGCTTTCGTCAACTTCGAGGTAAAGTGAAAAACTAAAAGCCGGCTGTTATTTAGTGTTATTATAGGCTGCTATATCAATAATTGACGCGTAACTTGCATGGTTTCTTTTAGTTATTATTTTTCTCACAGTGAAATTATTTTATATATGAATGAATATTCTCAGTTGCATTGTGGAAAAATTAAGTTTCGTTCACAACATCGTTGTCATAAATCGGATCATTATTATTGGCACCGGTAGATCACGGGAATCAATGCTAAACGAGCGAGTATATGAGACGTTGCTATAACGTCTCCTTTAACCGGTATATCTTAAGTTTGCCGAAATTAACTGGATCAAACCCCGCTTCGAAGAGGTGATTGGCATCGTACTATTCTTCCGTGATTTTGATGTTTTCGGGAAGCCATGGATTTTGCGTGACCATACTAACATATAGTAGCTTTACTAACTGTTTCGCCGTCGAGAGTAAAGATCTGACAGCTCTGCTATTCCCAGTTTTGTTGAAAGGCGTATACTTTTTTACATTTGTACGTTATGTATTTACTTTCCATGGTACAGCAAACTCTTAACCTTTCCCTAAATTACATTGCGTGGTATTCATGTGTAAGTTGGTAGTCAATTACCAAACTGAAATAGCTAAATTGTGGGCATTTCAAATGGCGTTACTGGTTTGCTCTCTTGGACAACTCGAAAAATTCACATATGGAGCTTTCATTGGCTCATGTTAGGTCGTTTCAGCCATCTTTTAGTATTTTCCCATGTAGAAATCCTTCACCCCTTTAGGCTACTCGAAATATTTTTTGACCTATGATTACGCAGGAGTCATATGCATACAGTTGAAATACTGAAATTTCATTATATGACTGTCGTTGTATTAATGTCATTATTGGATTTCATTTTTTATATTGCTGGGGACCACAAGATGATTTATAGATCTCTTGAGACTTCTTAAAAGTTTCTGCAAGGCGTGTATTGTTTACAAGGCAGATCAACACACACACACACACACACACACACACACACCGTTGTTTCCCGGCATGGGTCTGGCACGAATATATCAACTCAAAGTAAATGGAATTTTACGTTGGTAATATCAGTTAGTACCCACCGTAGCTTTTCGTGTACTGGGAAAGTAGTGCCTAATTATGCGTGTGTGATAAGTTCTTATGCATCTGTGGCCATTTATTTACTTATCAAGTATTCAAATAGAGGCAGGGAGAGAGAGAGAGAGAGAGAAATGATATAATGAGAGAAAGAGTACGTTCGGACTAATAACGATGATTGCCGTCCGTAAACAGCATCACGAGATGGGGAAAAACGGTCACGAACGCATTTCACAGCCAGGTCAAGCTGGGTCATTTATATAACACTGCGGTAATCTTCAGGAAAGGACTGAACAATGGATTTGTTCAATGGGAACTGTTTTCGTCGTTGTTATGCATCGGTTTTCGGGCCTCATTGTGAGCCATTGCCACTCGTACTAGAGAGCTGAGCTTGCTTCAGGTTTCAGTGACAATTGATATTCACATCATGAGTTTAAAATCGTCTTTAGCCTAAAATTACAATGATATATTACCAAAAGTCGATTCAGTATCTGATGATACAAACGAAACATTATATTTAATGCGGATAAAACAATTTTAACAATACAGTTTGCTACTAGTCTCATTCACCAGCTCTTTATGTAAATATAACTCCCAGCATGCAATGCAGTCTTCGCTTCTCTAACCCCTAATTTTTAGATGTATTTGCATTTGTACCTTTTATTAGAAGGAAGTGGAAATCCTTTGACTTTATTTCGTATTTTCATGAGACATTTCTATCCGCAACGTAATTCTTGGTGATATTGTGGGTAAATATATGTACTTGGAAAAAAAAAAATCCCAGGAAGAGGATATTGATAATCGATTGTTTGCGTGTAACTCCAGGCCTATGTTCGAACCCGGGTTGGGGCAGATGCAATTATAAATTATATATCTCCATGTGAATTCGTTCTTATATGATGTTACATGTTATAAACACAATGCGACAACTTACCTCTTGTGTATCTCAAACAGGTTGGAAATGAATCAACGACAATAAATAGAGAACTGCCGATAAGTCATTAACTTCTGTTTAACCTGTTTGTGATATGTATGCGATAAGTTACCGACGTGTTTATGATATACTGTACTGCAGTGTGGATGCAACCTTTACTTTCGTATGCAATTTTCAGTGTATTTGATTTCCAAGTCGTATTCAGCCTGCTCATTGCTGAATTGTTCCTAAATATTTGAAACAATCAACCTCATTTATCCTTCTTCATCTAATGCTAGTTCGTTCCTTTGTGCGTACTCTTTCGTCACTACTTCTATTTTTATTATATGTACTTTTGAATCCCATCTTTACATATATGTTGCATTCAATTAAAAAGGTTTTGCAAACCTCGTGACGATTTAATGATTAAGACGGCATTATCTGCTTATTATAAGTCTAAAGATTATATCATTACTCTAATCTAAACCTTCTCTTCCATCTTTGACCACTTTTTTTAATCTTTACTTTTTTCTCATTGTAAAATCAATGAAAAGGGGCAAACAATAAAAGCAAAAGGAGTATTCTAAAACTGGGCATTATATCGAAATGTCTGTGCTCATTGTGGTATTTTGTATCTACCGGTTTACGTGTACGGTTGAGAGAAGAGTTGGTTTGCACCTCCAGTTAAGTGAAGAGTATCGTCGATGAATTCGATTTCAGAATCGCATGTGTATCGTCAGTTAAACTTCTCGATGACAGATGTAATAGTCAGCGTGGGCCACACAATGTCAGGACAAACGGAAGCAGAAACTCTGTGCTAGGAACATGGGCTCAAGCAGTCATTCGTCTATAGGTGTTTTAGACTTACTCCACGAATAGGTTTTAAGACCAAAACCTCGATTCCAGTTTAATATCTGTGATCTTTCGTTATTTTGATTGCTTCACACAACACCATCAAATTGGTTTTTATGATAGGCTTATATCTAGTATTCCTTTTATTATTAAAAATATTTGTTTATGAGAAACGTCATTTTATAAATCGTTCTTATATTACAACTGTTTGCAAAATTTTCGTCTCCATGAAGTTAAAAGAATGAATTGATGACTGTAAAACTAAAATAACAATTTGTTTGTAAAGTAAATTCGAAAGAACCTTAAAGTTTTGTTTATATAAAAATTATGGCCAGTAGACAAGCCGTTAACATGGGGGAAAATCATGCTATTTTTCCGTAACTTTTTTCGCAATAAATATGATGTAACGGATGTAAAGAATTTGTTAACACGCTACTTGCAACATACAAATATGCGTGTTTATACACTTACATAACCTTTTTTGAAGCGTTCAGAGTATGACGTCAGTAACCACGATTGATTTCCTGCCAGTTCGTAGAATTTAATCGATCAGTCAAGACTTCAGAGAACAGTAGGATCCCTAATTGCTTCTCGCAAGCAGGCAGCACGCATACCGGTATACCTGTGTGGAGGCTTATAGGTATACTGGATGTCTTATAGTGCTTCAACATGATACAGGTTTTTAGTCTGTACTTTTAAATCTAGGGTCAGTGGCGCCTTTTCGGGTCAGTTTCGACAGGTATGCCTGTGAGTGTGTAATCTAAGGCTGCCCTACAAGCCATGGTGCCAGGGACCAAAGTAGTTGTGACTCAGTCAGAAGTACAAGTGTACTAAACAAATCGGTCTATTGAGGGCCACCTCTGGTGTTTTCTCAAGTTTCCTCAGGAGCAGGGACAGATGCACGGCGGGATTTGAATAGGATATAAACAGTAAATGAAGCGGATAGAGGAGAATTAGCTAAGTAATTTGGCACGGGATCAGGTCATAAATACGGTGATTGACCACCAATCGCCCGACGCTTGAGACCAACAGCGTCTAACTAAAAATCGGTGCTCAGAACTAAGACGTAATGCCTGGTGGGAGGATATTATTGGTGAACACCAGGGTAAATGGAAGAGCCGGTTTTTTTTTTATGCAAGGTATTCGTATCTGTTCCAAGTCCTGGTAAGAAGCCCCATGGCCGAGTTAGCGTGGTTGGATTGCTAAATAAACCCTTGGTTGTCACGGGCATGTCAGCTAGGCTTATCCCATAAAGGGAGCAGGTCCCTATCGGACCACTGGAATAGTAGTAGTAGCTGAGCTGTGTCCTGGGTACCTTTTATGAGTAACGTTAGGAAAGCTGGAAGTTCATTTGGAATATACTTCTTTGAAGAAGCCAGTTTCCATATAAGAAGGCCTCACTCATTGCCATATATCACTTGAAATCTGAAGGCGGTGCTTAGATTCTTATTGGTCTAGAATTGTCCTGTCTCGTCATCAGCTAATTGACATTATTCATCATTTGCAGTGTGTTTTTTTAAACAGTTCTGATTTCGGTTTTAGGAACCGCTTCTTTACTTTTCCCCCCTTTAATGTTCGTGTTTCCTTCGGCCGTGGGCTACAAAAAGTCATAAGGTCCACTGTCCAAATGTAGGCTATACTCTGTACGTCCCACTCAGTTCAGCCAGCTGGGAAGGGTCTTATCATAACTTCCCTTCGCGCATGGCTAAAAATGGCTTTGTAATATAGTCTAATATAGTCATTACGACCTCTATAACCGACCCTTTATACGGGAGGGTACATCTAAGCCCTGCCGTGAGGTCAGGGAATGAATTCCGCCCGAACGATGGGCCCAGAGCCCCGAATTCGTCAACTGATTATCATTAATTATGAAGATGAGCAGCGTAACGGCCTCTGCGCGGTTCCTTAATACTGTTAGTTCTGGGGAAAAGGGATTTTCATTATGGTAAGCTTTTTATTTACTTTTTCCCCCTGTAGGAGGGTAGTGCAATCAGTGCACCTACCGCGGCGCACTGTAGGCATTACTTAAGTTTCTTTGCACCGTCCTTGCTTAAAGTTTTGGCCTGCAACCCTTTTCATTCCTTTTACTGTACCTGTGTTCATATTCTCTTTCTTCCATCTTACTTTCCTCAACCATCTGAATAGTGTAACTGAGGTTTTTATCCTGTTACACCTTACAAACCATTTTATCCTCAATTTCCCCTTCAGCGCTAAATAACCTCATAGGTCCCACCGTTTTGGCTTTTGGGATAAATTCTATATTGCAATAATTCCTATTCACTTTTGCCTTTTATCATTTTATTATGAATTACTCATATAACAGAAAGTAAGGTTCGTCCGAGGTGCAAGCCTGTTCTTGTTATTTAAGTTATAGGATTTTATAGTTCTTAAGATGAGAAACCGATTTCAAACAAAATCGAGAATGAGCAGCGCCCGGCAAGAAATGTGCGCGCTTGCTTGCGCTCGATTGCGCAAGCATGCTTGTAACTCTTCAGTTTCTGTTTAGGTATATAGCTTTTCTAAGGGTAATATAGATATGTCCATCTTATATTCACCAGTATTTTGCTCACCTTTAAGATTCCCATTAGGGAGCCAGATTTGGAATATATGAAGGTATCCTGATATATATATATATATATATATATATATATATATATATATATATATATATATATACATACGTGTGTGTATACATACATAAAATATTATATAGGTAGATAACGTATGTATTTTTACACATTACATAACATCTGTACCTTAAATACAGTCATTTCAGGCCATTATTAGCCCACCATTCAATTACCCACGGATAAGAGTAGACTACCCCAGTCATTTGGCTATAATTTCCCTTTATACCCGAAACCGTACTTATATATTTTTCTTCCTTGCAGAGTGACAGACAGCACAGTTAACGGTAGAACCGTAATACTCGCTCGCCCGCACGAGAACCGTGCCAGAAATTTTCGCGTGAATTCCATTTGACGTAATTACGAGTTTCGCCTTACACGCATTTGCGACTTCTTTTTCTTCTTCTTCTTCTTCTTCTTCTTCTTGCAGACTTCGTGCATTCCCTTGCCCTCTGCTGTGCTTGTGCGGAGTTAATTATTACTGTTTTGCACGAGGATTTGCTTTTCTCTTACGTTCTTATTCATTTTTTAATTTTTTTTTTATTTTTATCTTAGATGAATTTCCCTTTGCTGGAGATTTCCCCTGTTGTAGGGAAAGCGGTCTTGGCTGTGTTGTAATTTGTGTAGATTATCCTGTGCATTAAAAGTGCATTTTATTTTCCCTTTTTCTGGTCGATAATCATAAAGGAGTTTTGATTCCTCCATACTTGATGTTGTGATACAGAGTAATAAGGTAGATACTCTGCCTGCTTAGGACAAATTGGAAGGATCAGAAATACTGAAATCCTGAGAATCAACTGAGAGCAGACTAGATTCATCAGAGCAGAAGAGAAGAAGCAACATGGATTCGAGAAATGTAAAAAACTTTACAAATTACTTTACAAAAGGAACATAAACTATTTTCTGTATGAAACAAATCTACAATAAGTTTCAGAGTACAGGAAAATTCCTTTCAAAGGAAAGAAGTAACAGCGATTCCCAGCAGTATTAAGGGGTACGAGTAACTGCAGAAGTTGCAAAAACGGAAAATCCACAATTGTGTCATTTGATGTACATTTTGTTAAATATATAGAAATGTCTCTCTAGTTTTATGTATACCTGCCTTGTGGGTATGTATATTCAAATTCAAAAGCTTTATTTTGGACACAGATGGCCATAGACAAACATTCATGAGCACACATGAAAAAAATCTTGAAAACTCGAAGAGGATGACATTGAAAATGCTATGTATGAGAAATGATTTTGAAAGACATGACAATATCAGGGCGTGGATGAGACGTGGATTATGAAACTAAGTGATTCTCCATACTAAAAGGACATGCATAATTATGTAGCATGTCTAAATGAAGGTCATAAATAAAACTGCTAGTGTCCGTATCAGTTTAAATCTTGACTCTGTTATTAATTACAAATTGTATATATATATATATATATATATATATATATATATATATATATATATATATATATATATATATATATATATATATATATATATATATATATATGTATGTATGTATATGTATGTATGTATATGTATATATTACATACATACATACAAGCTTTTGCTATAGTAATCCCCCAATCTTTCTAAGCCTGTGCATGCTATGCAGATTCCCGCAAGCAGTCTTGCAACCCTATACCTGCCTCCGTAACGTGATGTTACGAATTTAGTACACATTTCCCAGAGGGAAAAGTAGCTTATGCATGGACTAGTCATAGCAATTTTGTGAAAGAGGGAAGGGGGAAATTTGACCCCGAGTCATTAAGGGGTAAAAGTCGTCTTCCATGAATTTTTTTCCCCCTCGAGAAAATTCAGACTTAAAGTTTATAGTTTTAGGTTTATTTAGTTGCTTGTGCGTGTTGGACTGTGTGAAATCAATCCTTAAGACTGCCTGAAGTTGTATTGTTGTTAATTTTGGTTGTATTTTGAATGGCGTTTTAGCTTTGCATATCATATGAAAAAATATTTTGCATGACGGTTTATCTTTCCGTAGAATATGTATTCATTGTCAGTTTTATTGAACTGAATTAAACAGAGGGATTTCCAATTATTGTTAACATTGCCTCTAGTATTGTAGGCCGTTTCATTTGTTTATGTAAGGGTGTATAGTAGTAAAATTAATTCGTAAATATTTTTATAATGTTTGTTATATGGATTCACACATTTAAAAGCCCATTAACTTCTGTAGTATTTGTTATATGGATTCACACATTTAAAAACCCATTAACTTCTATAGTATTTGTTATAGGGAGTCACACATTTAAAAGCCCATTAACTTCTACAGTATTTGTTATATGGATCAACACATTTGATATATGGATTCACACGTTTAAAAGCCCATTAACCTCTACTAAACAAAATCGTCAATGTAAGACGCAGCAAGAGAATGAAATTAATTATATGTATATAAATTTATAGTTAACCTCCAAACCACATACTGTATATTTGCACGAGATACACACTGTTGTTTACACATTGCAACAACTCTTTGTTTACAAAGCTTCATGAGCATGGAAAACACACGAAGCCCTCATCGCCTAGGTCCAGACACGGAAAAATTTTCCTTTAGGTAATCTGGAGCTGGCTCTACTCTGGAGAGAGAGAGAGAGAGAGAGAGAGAGAGAGATCATCTATCAAACCTTAGTACGCATAGACCCTCAGGGCCCGAATTCTCTCATTACCCTAGTGCGTGACTTTGTCTTTAATTACAGCCCCGCTTGATCACCGCCAGGTACACACACACGGCGTTTTTTAAGCCGTTATTAGCCAAGAAGGGACGTTTACTGGTTGGGTTTCTCGGTGTCCACAGAATGGGAAATTGGTTTCGGGAGAGTTAAGCCTGCTTGCTTGCTTGGAAAGTTGCTGGTGGGAAATTCAAGGAGGGATTTGGGGTAGAGACTTTTTTTGCTTTCAGGTAAACTTGATCCTATGATCCTTCATTTGTTGCCTGTAGAATTGATTTCTTGGTGGTCACCCTTCCACCTGATGGCGTGCTTTAAATGCTTAATCTTGTGTGACCCACTTAGCAGGCCACATTTCCATACTATTCCTTTGAAAATCTTTGCAGAAATCTCATTAACAGTGCGTCAAACTCCTCCACATATAGATACTTCCCCATTCACCTGTATTTCATATACTGACACTTCAGGCCAAGTCCATTCGGTTGCAATACCTCATATATATATATATATATATATATATATATATATATATATATATATATATATATATATATATATATATATATATATATATATACATACATACATACATACATATACATAATATATACACACATACAGGTACATATACTCCAAACAGCAAAAATTCACCTTGAATAAAGTTATCACTTTCCCAGAGGACCTCAATAATGCGGAAGGTTCAAAAGAGGATATTTTTCATTTCCAGACTTTTCTTGCGGATGGAGGCAGACGAGCCTCCGAAAACTTGGAAATAAAGAACCTCCTCTTTTGAACCTACCGTATTATTAAGCTCCACTGTTCGACATGTACAAATGTGCAATAACAGTACGCATATCTTCAGGCTGTAATTTACCAACGTCAAATGCAATCGTGACAGCCAGTAGTAGCAGAAACGAAGAGAAAGTACATTAGAGTTCAACGCATTTTATTACAGTTTTTCACAGACGTAAATTTCTACTTCCTGCAACGATCTGTGTTTCGCCAAATTTACGACCTGGCAACTACGGCCGTGATGGAATGAATGGCGTTATGCCCCTTGCAATTGATTTCACGTAGTTCATTTTGCAAAGTCTCTCTCTCTCTCTCTCTCTCTCTCTCTCTCTCTCTCTCTCTCTCTCTCTGTCTTGATTATGTCTGTTTTTTTTTATTCCAGAATACTTGAACGGAAATATTTTGGGAATCTTGACCTCATTAATTGACACTCCCACCTCCTCCTCCCGTCCCCTCCTGTCCCATCTCAACACATCCCATCCCATCCTCACCCATCCCCTCCCGCCCCATCCTGTCCCATCCCACCATCTTCCATCCCATCCCATCCCACCATCTTCCATCCCATCCCATCCCATCCCATCATTTTCCATACCATCTCATCATCTTCCATCCCATCCCATCATCTTCCATCCCATCCCATCCCATCATTTCATACCATCTCATCATCTTCCCATCCCATCCCATCATCTTCCATCCCATCCCATCCCATCATTTTCCATACCATCTCATCATCTTCCATCCCATCCCATCCCATCATTTTCCATACCATCTCATCATCTTCCATCCCATCCCATCCCATCATTTTCCATACCATCTCATCATCTTCCATCCCATCCCCCCATCATTTCCATACCATCTCATCATCTTCCATCCCATCCCATCATCTTCCATCCCATCCCATCCCACCCATCCCTTCCCCTCCCGTCCCATCTCTTCCCATCCCGTCCCCTCTCATACTATCCAATCCCATCCCATCCCTTCCCCTCTCATCTCATCCATCCCCTTCCCTCCCATCCCATCCCTCCCTCCATCCTATCCCGTCCCCTCCAGCCCTAAACTGTCCCATCTCCTTCTATCCCATCCCGTCCAACTTCCTACCCCCGTCCCATCCCATCACATACTATACCATCCCGTCCCGTCTGTTCCCTTCCCGTCCCATTCCATCCCATCCTGTCCCCTCCCATCTCATCCTATCCCCTCCGTCCCATCCCATCCTCCACACCCCCCCATCTCGTCCGTCCCATCCCATCCTCATCCACCCCTCCCATCTCGTCCCATCCCATCCCATCCTATCACACCCTCCCGTCCCATCCTATCACACCCCCTCCCATCTCGTCCCGTCCCATCCCATCCTATCACACCCCCTCCCGTCCCATCCTATCACACCCCCTCCCATCTCGTCCCATCCCATCCCATCCTATCACCCCCTTGAAATTACCGTTCCTAATCTGACTACCGCTTATTTTTGGACACAGTTAAAAATATGAGTCTGGAAACATTTCCAGCGGTTCTTGCTAATCTTTATCCTGCTTGCGCACGCGCAGACGCTCTCAGCTGCAAAACTTGTATTAGTGGAGATTGAATGTCCATTGGCTGGAAGGGGAATGGGTCTTTGTTTAGCCAAATCCTCACATCTATTGTCATGTATCCTCATATTTATTCTCATATTTGCCCTTATATCCTCATATTTATTCTCGTATTTATTCTCATAATAATTCTCATATATATTCTCATACTTATTAGCTCACATCCGCCTTGGGCCAGGTAGCGACATTGTCACGTGACCTATCGGTTATTCCATAAAAAAAATAAATGAAACTTTTTTTTTTATACTAACCTAAAAAGTAATTGTAATTGTTCGTAATTAAAGTATATTCTCTTATTTTAGAATTTACATTCCTTAATATAATATTCATTCTAATAGTTAGGGATTAAAAAATGTTCTGTCATTTTAGACTATACAAATTTTTAGAATATTTTTAATTGTCTTGGATTACCTGGTTATTTTCCTTTTAGCATTCTGTAAAAGAAAGCTATTTGTCTGTCCGTCCGCACTTTTTTCTGTCCCCCTTCAGTCCTTAGAAACTACTGAGGCTATAGGGCTGCAAACTGCTATGTTGATCATCCACCCTCCAGTCATCAAACATACCAAATTGCAGCCCCCTAGCCTCAGTAGCTTTTATTTTATTTAAGGTAAAAGTTAGCCATGATCGTGCGTCTGGCACCGCTATAGGTGTCAACAACACAGGCCATCGCCGGGTCGTGGCTGAAAGTTTCATGGGCCGTACAGAAAACCATTAATTTAATCTTTTCAGTTTGATATATTTACCTTAATCGTTATGGATTAAAGTGTATCCTGTCTTTGTAGAATATACCATGCACGATATTTTTATTTATTAAAAATATATTTAAATATATCCATGATATTTTTAACCAGTAGGGACTTTTCTTGAGTTCACATCCCGAAATCACTGCAATCAGCAATGGGTTACAATAAGGCCTGAGAGATAATGAAGTTAAAGAATAAACTTGGGTCATGAGATATATTTATGTTATCCCCGAAAACTTTTATTATTATTATTATTATCATTATTATTATTATTATTATTATTATTATTATTATTATTATTATTAGCGAGGCCACTAAGTCACATTCCTAGGCTGTCAAGGTTTGTCTGAAGGCTTTGTCAATTGTCAGCAAATGGAAATTGACACGTTAAAGAAGTTGAACAGCTGAGTTAGAAAGGAATGGATGAAAGCCACTAGGCGGATAGTGCTGATGCTTCAGGGTCCAAGGGAATTTGCATAAGTATCATTTATCTCTCTCTAGATGTATGATAAATTCTGTTATTCTAAGGTGCGTCCACACCACCGTTAAACATGTCATGTACATGTTGACAACTTATTGCATACATGTCTCGAACAAATTGGCAACAAGTCGACGGCCGTGTTGCAGAATGAACCTTTGGCAAATGCTGGATAATCATATGGAGTACTGGGTAGACAAGAACTACTTATAAGTTGTTAACTTGTTGTTGACTTGTATTCAATATGTTTGTGATGTGTGTGTGTGATGAGTTGGCGACATGTTTATGAAATGTTGTACTGAAGCATTGGACGCACCCAGGCTCTGCAAAGTTTCAATCGTTATTCCAGTCTAAAACTCTCCCTCTTCTATTATAATCATTTTTATTATCATATTTAAATTTTTTCTTGAGTACGTCAGGTACTTTTTACCTTGTATTTCGTGCCAATTGATTTCTGATAACAGACTTGCGTGCTTCTTCAGACTTCCTGTCATTCTTATGGAATTTTGTACCACGCAATAAATGTCAGTGGAGAAATACATTATTTTTTCTCAACTCTTGACATTTAGGTTTAGTCTAAGAAGCACCTCCCTCGTAAACCAGTGATGTTCAGCTGTGTTGGGTTTGGTCAATATTATTATTATTATTATTATTATTATTATTATTATTATTATTATTATTATTATTATTAAAGGACCAATGGAACAGAGAAATTCGACAGCGAGGCACATTTACTGCCTATTGGCGGCGCTGCTGCTCAGCAAATCTGGTCGCTCTCGGCAGGAAAGGAAGATCGGGGATCAATGGTGACTGCGAAAGATCTCTGTTAAAATACTAGTTGTATAGATGGCCTATAGTGAATGCCAACTTCCTCGATAACCAGTGAATCTTACAACAGATCTTAAAGAATGCTTGAAGCTGGAATAGGGTCACAGAGAGGCCGAAAAGCCGAACAAAGCAAGTGAGGAAGTCGACAAGAAGAAGAACACCGCCAAAACTCCTACTCGCACGCCAGCCATTCCTGTTGCATGAGGTAGACTCGAGTTGGTCATATGAGTTCGTGTATTTACGCGCGGCCTCTTTCGTTCCATAGAGACACGCCGGCCAGCACGGGGGGGAGAGGGGCCGAGGGTGGATTTAGACCGGAATTATACAGTCGTTAGCGTAATTTTAAAAAGGCGGAGGAAATATTTGAGATGAAAACATATTATAATGATGCATAATGGGGCCAGATAATAGTAGGTTATTCCGGGATACTCAGTCAGTGGGGTGGAAGGGGAGAGGGAAGCGGCCGGCAAGGGGTTGTGGGGAATGGAGTCGTAGATTACGTACGTTTCTGTAATTCGCTACAAACACGGAACATTTTCAGAACATTACAAGTTTTTTTTGTGATGATTTATAGACTTTGTCGATTTATGGGGGGCCAGTTTTCCCGAGTTTTAAAATCTAATCTCTGTGAATCTCAGTGTTATTACTTAACAGTTACAGAAAATGGATTGCTTTAGTTTCATACCGGTAGACCCCGTAGGGGGTTAGTCCCATCAGTGCACCTCACGAGGTGTACTGTAGGCATTACTTGAGGTTCTTTGCAGCGTCCCTTCGACCCCTAGCTGTAACCCCTTTCGTTCCTTTTACTGTACCGCCATTCATATTATCTTTCTTCCATCTTACTTTCCACCCTCTCTTAACAATTGATTCATAGTGCAACTGCTTTGAGGTTTTCCTCCTGTTACACCTTTCAGACCATTTACTGTCAATTTCCTTTCCAGCGCTGAATGACCTCGTAGGTCACAGTGCTTTGCCTTTGGCCTAAACTCTACATTCAATTCAATTAAATCAATTCAACCTACTATGAGTATCAATGAAGATTTTTACCATCATTTAGACCTAAGAAATCGCGCTAAGACTGTCATCAATATCCACCAAAACCTTATCAGATAGAGGTAGATACCGCATTAATGTTTCCACTAAATTTGATAAAAATCAGTTCATTCACTCGCGAGATAGTGTTGATATATTCTATAAAGCTATATTGACCTGGTAAAGGTCTGCGATCTTGCGTTGTTTGTCTGTTGTGATAATTGTTATAGATTTTACCCATGTGCTAAAATATAAATAATTTAGTATTATTAGTGATGGATGTATATATATATATATATATACATATGATACTGTACGTGAATAAATATTTTCGATTTTCAACTTTTTTTTCATAAGCTTATTCCCCTATTTCATGATACCGCCTGTTCCGTAAGCAATAATTTTCACAGGAAAGTGACGAAAATCTCCTTTTCCAGAGCACGAAGTAAAAAAAGAGAAACTATATTTTCATGTGCGTGTTTGGCTTTTGTCACGTCATTGTTTATTTCTTCTCAGCCAACCATGGTCAGTTTATATATATATATATATATATATATATATATATATATATATATATATATATATATATATACATATATACATACATATATGTGTATATTTCGACTTGTAAGTTTTGAAACAAGTATCCAGAGAAAGCATTTTCTTGCATCACGAAAACACTTGATTTGCAGTAATAATAATAATAATAATAATAATAATAATAATAATAATAATAATTACATAGCATTTTTGGATTGGTTATGCATTTTCAATACTCTTATAATAAATGGTTACTTATTCTCATCTTAAATCAACTCTGCTTCTTGCAGAGCATTCGCTCTCTCTCTCTCTCTCTCTCTCTCTTGGCAAATATCCTTTCATTTCCTGTAACATTATAAACTTGTATTTCTTGGCTGTAACTAAGCCCAGATCAAAATGATATACAGAAAAATGTCCACAGTAACCTCAAACCCTGTAACTTTCTACACTCTTTTGTGTTCCCAGATTCAAGTGATAACCCATAAATGTGACATATCTGCCAAGGAAAAAAAGGAAAATAATAGTTTCAATTTTAACCTTACACAGATCTGAGTTGCCCATTATGCTGCAGTTTTATGGAAGGTCCCACATTGGTCTATTGAAAAGGAATCCTATTTACTGACGTTTCAAAAAACAATTTAACATGTTCTTTGCAGCTTCTCTTCGGCCCCTAGCTACAACCCCTTTCATTCCTTTTACTGTACCTCCGCTCATTTTCTCTTTCTTCCATCTTACTCTCCTCCACCCTCTCCTGATATATTTGTTTCATTGTGGAACTGCGAGGTTTTCCTCCTGTTACACCTTTAAACCTTTTTTTTACTCTTAGTTTCCCCTTCAGCCCTGAATGACCTCATAGGTCCTAATGCTTAGCCTGTGGACTAAATTCTATATTCCATTCCATTCCACATTTTAGCCTCTGAATAAAATTAAGTAAAATGCAGTACCAGCCGTGAAGTTTGCAAGAACGCCTGCACTGGTCAATAAGTAATCTTGGAACTGTAGTACTAGGGTGGCCACGGAAGAAAATATATCTTTCTGAAGTATTGATTCATCTGTTGTGCTGGGGCAAGCCAGATTCCTTGCTTTTTTTTTATATTTTTTAGTTTACGTTTCTACATTTTTCGTCCAGGTTTTCCTTTCAGACAAATTACACGAGGTTTTGTTCCCTGTGATTGTATAGTGCGATTTGGCGCATGCGCGAGTTCTGTAATTTTACTCTGCTTTTGTTGTTGTTGTGGTATGTTGTGTTAACCTCACTATTAATGTTATTATTTTGTGTCTTCATAGAATACAGATACTTTACAAAGCCGGAAAAGAAATCCCTTTATGGAAGAGAACTGAACATTGCAGAAAATTAGGGTAATTTAGCAAGACAGTCTCTGTAAGAGGCGGAAGTTGAACACTTAAAAATATGAGCAGATAGGTCAACATGCTCAGCTCAAACATTTTACCATATTTAAACGGTGATTGTTGTTGTTGTTATGTAGTTTAAGCTGGCCTTATGACACATTAATTAATATAAACTAGGAGTGTAACCTTATTACTGTTGACTTGCTCATCGAGTCTAACTGATACTAGGCCTATTCTACTCCACCATTTATCGGTTTAATTAGTTGAGTCACGCATTGATTTTTTTTTATTTTTTGGTTAGTATATTCTCTTTTTATAAGTCTCGGCTAATATAATAGCGTGCTGATGATTCCTCCCACCACCCAGGACCGAATTTGTGATGGGTTTCGGCAGGCGGTGCGGCTGTTGGGCTCTGAGCGAACTGGAGCTGGAGAGGTCCCGGCACCAGGCCACCCTCGAGGAGAACACCAGATACCAAAGGCACATACAGGTGGGTCATCGAGGTCATACAATGGCACTGATTATTGTAATGAATGTAGGTTAGCAATTAAGGCCCAGACTAGCGAAGGCTGGTCTGAATGTCGTCAGGCTCCGCAGTAAAATGGGATTGGTTGGTCTAGGTAGGTCTAGTTTTTTTTTTTTTTCTTAACTGTAACATATTAAGACAAACATGAATTCCTTCTTTAGCTCTGTGGATAGAAGGACCTTTCGTATCTCGATTAAGAGCAAGGAAATATTATTAAAGTATGAAAGGGAATTCTAAAGAATTCTTGAAGTTAACGTAAGACTATTTTCTTGAATAACTGGTTTGGAACGAAGTACCAATATGAATAGCTCCTAGTACCAGTGTCATTTTCTTTCCATGGAATACCTTTAAAACTTTTTATCAGCCTTCTCTTCCTCTCCCTCTGACCATGATTGACTTGCCTTGCTGATTTATTGCTATAAACTTCATTTTTCTTACAGGATTTGAGAGATGAACTGGCCACCTTGCACAACACCGTGGCGGAGCTCGAACGAAGGTACTCGGACCTCTCTGCTCGGTACCGTGGCACCGTCGCTTCGTTGGATGAGGTAACTTTTACTACGTAACCTGCTTGTCTGTGTTTAGTAATAAAGGTCTTGGCTAATTTCAACAATCCATGCATCTCTCTCTCTCTCTCTCTCTCTCTCTCTCTCTCTCTCTCTCTCTCTCTCTTCTTTGGTTTATGTTAGTGTTTTGGAAGTTTGTGGGCTCTAAAATATCTAGCTACTATTGCTTTAAAAGCTGTAAAAGAAAAAGTGTACCGAACCTTACAACAAACTTTAAAGGTTTATAGTATGCGGCATGAGGTTCTTAAGTAGGCCCAAGCAGCAAACAGTAAGAGTAAAGGATAGAAAAATAACTTATATATGAGTAATAATCTCACCGAAACCTGTCTGTCTTATTGGACATTATAAGGTGCTAATGCAGTCTTTGTGGAATCGTATTGTTTTCAGTCACTTCTTCGTAGTAGACCAGATTTAAAATGGTAGTTAATGTTTAGTTGAAATCCTGTACCTGAGAGAGAGAGAGAGAGAGAGAGAGAGAGAGAGAGAGAGAGAGAGAGAGAGAGAGAGAACAACTTACAGATGTCCCGAGAAGGAGAATGGACATACTGCAGTACTCGTATGAGAGAGGAGGAAGTCTCTCTCTCTCTCTCTCTCTCTCTCTCTCTCTCTCTCTCTCTCTCTCTCTCTCTCTCTCTCTCTTCCCGCCTGTTTTCTTGAATGCTCGATGAACTTTCTGCTTCTCCGTAGATTTCAGATCACGCAATCCAGTCGGTATTGTGGACAGACGAATAGGGTCTGGCTAACTGTAGCAAAGAGAACAATAGGTACTGCTGTACACGGTATTATGAGACACTGCAGTGTACTGAATTGTGAATACTGTACAATGTAAAGAGGTCTGACAGTATGCAGTCCCCTGACGAGAGAGTCACGGAAATATTAAGTAGATAAATGCGTGTAGAGTTGGTGAGTCTTCGTTGTAACGCACATAAACATGCATTGGGTTCGTACATAAATGCATGTGCATTTCGTAAATGCGTGTGGTTTCTGAAATCTGGACACTAATGCAGGTATATGAATAGATTTGGGTGTTGCAAATTATGCGTTTTGATGCAGATAATACTTCAGGAATACAGTTGGATTCTAATACAGATATAGGCTATACGTGTTTTGCAGGAATATTATAATGCAGATAATACTTGTAGTTTTCACAAGTCTGGGTTCTAATGCAGATACAAGGAAGTTGTTCTTTTAAACAGTTATTATAGTGCAGATAAATGCTTGTGGGTTTTTCAAATCTGGATTTGAAAGCAATTTATGTTGGTCTTGCAAATATGGGTCGTAACGATCTTTGCAATTCAGTGTTTTACAAAAATAAGTGCATGAAAAATTTGCCATTTTTGAACATGGATTTAATTCACGAGAATTTTGGATATTGGGTTCCTAATAAAAACCAGGTGCATGTTTTTTTTTTCCAAACCTGGGTTTCAATGCAGAATGCAATGGGCTTTTCATATGTGGGTTCTATTTTAGACAAACATATTAGGGTCTTCAAATCTGGGTTTCAATAAAAAAAAACAGTACATGCAGTTTTTGCAAATGTGGTTTCTAAAGCAGGTAAATGCACCTGGTTTCTAATGCAGGTAAATGCATATGGGGTCTGCAATTACTAAATCAAATGAATAAAGGTACTATAAATTTAGGTTTTAATACAAATAAGTACGTGTGAAATGAATTGAATATAGAATTTAGGCCAAAGGCCAAGCACTGGGACCTATGAGGTCATTCAGAGCTGAAACAGAAATTGACAGTAAAAGTTTAAAAGGTGCAACAGGAGGAAAACCTCGCAGTTGCACTATGAATCAATTGTTAAGAGGGTTGAGGAAAGTAAGATGGAAGAAAGATAATACGAAAGGAGATACAGTATAAAGAACGAAAGGGGTTGCAGCTAGGGGCCGAAGGCACGCTGCAAAGAACCTTGAGTAAAGCCTACAGTGCCCTGCACGAGGTGCACTGACGGCACGAACCCCGCGACCCCTACGGGGTTAAGTATGCGAGGGTTTCACACATAAGAATACTGTCAACAAATACATGTTTTTCTGTGAATCAGACTTATGAGTTAAGTATACTTTTGTTCGTCCCTGTACTAAAATCTCTGATTTTCTTAAATATAGTTAGGCTGATAATGTACAAATTAACAGTCGTCATCAGAAACATTTTTATATTGGGTTCTCCCTTCAAGGGGACTGTCTTGTCTACTTCATCATCTCCCATCAGATTTAGGTCTTCATTTACGCCCTTCTCCAAGATATTCTGGGCCTCCTTACACATCTTGGTCCCGCTGCTTCCATATCTAATGCTTTTGAACCTATTCCTCATCCATTCTCATCACATGTCCAAACCATTTCAACTTTGAGTGAATTAGGCAATTCTCTGTCGCTTTCATATGCAGATATGCATAAAACTGGGTGCTGTCCAGTATATCCTTTTAAATGAAGTGATTACAAGTGAGTAATTCTTTGTAGATTAACAAGCAAGTCTCACAGACGTGCTGTAATCTTTGTCTGTTTCTAACCAACAGGTCAATGATACGACACTACGCCTGAAAGATCATTCGTCAGACCTCGTCGATGAAAACAGGAGACTGCGGTCCAACATCGACAAGCTACAGGATGAGGTATGACCTGTCATGTCTTCTCAAAACTAGTTAATTAACTCCACATGGGCTCCCATCATGCCATTGTGATTAGAAGGTTGAAGCTCTTTCAGTCCAGATTAACCTATAATCTGATTTTGAATGGTGTGTGTGTGTGTGTGAAAGAGAGAGAGAGAGAATCAACTATTACTTGAACATTCTGGTGCATTAGTTCCAAATTAGCTACTCACCTACAGGTATTAAATGACAAAATAAGACATCCCACATCCTGTAAGTTTTTAGAATATTCCCACCATATTTTGGGAGACAAGTACTTTATTTTATTTATGATTTTAATACATATTTGACTTGGTAGTGTATTTTTAACTTTTAAGTGCAAGTGAAAGATAAGTTTGTATTGATTAATTCATTTTTAACCTGCCACTATGATGGCACTGAATGGCCACAGGTCCTGCTGCCTTGCCTGTACAGCTTGGATTAAACCCCATAAAAAACCATTTAAATAAAGTTTGTGAGAATGGATTTTTTTCATTCAGTCATTATTGCTCCAACAGGCAAGAGCCCTCCGGGAAGAACTGGACAATGCAAGGGCAGATGCGGAGGAGGAACATCGCCGTCGAGTGAACAGCGAGGTGGCTTTAAACAGGGACCTGGTCGATGCTGAGAAAAGGTGCTCGAGCAAGTTACGAAGAGCAAACTCCCTGCACGAGATGGACACCCATCAGTTACACCATGACATTGACCGTCTTCAGCATGCCCTCCAACGAGAAAAGCAGAGTCACAAGATGACAATCAGGGAATTACATCGTTATCCTTACACATACTGTCATCCCCACCACATTTACAATTGCTCTGACTGTGTCTATGACCCCATGCTGCTCGACTGACTTTGGCGGTATTGAAGGGGACTGTTTCCAGCTACATCCCAACTAGGAACATTTTAGCTGAATCTAGCAAAAGGATAGCTGTTGTTGTTACTATTGTCATTACATGATTGATGATGGAGTTCCAAGGTGGGCTCATGTAGGAGTTTTGAAGCTTCCAGCAGAACAGATTTACATTTGGAGATGTACACAGAGTTAGCACAGGTGAGTGCCCTTCATGCAGGTGGTAGCCTGATTGTTGTTACTTTGGTTTTTGCGGGAATGTGCAAGGAAGAGAACCATACATGAGCTATCCAGATGGTTTTCGTATCACTGCAACTGAGTTGTTAACCAGGGCAGATTATGGTATTGTAACTGTTACATTGGGATGTAGTGAGAATGTTCAAGGAATTGAACCATTCATGTTGAGGTGCCTGGCTGGTTTTCAGATTACTGCATTTGGGTTATTGCCTTGGAAGATTGAGATAAGAATGATTTGGTATGTGATGTAATGTGAGAGCCCCTTACATTTGGTTGTATTTCTCACATACTGTACTGTAGTTGGCACCACTGGGAAAGATTTAAGCTACAAGAGTTATTGCTGTTCATTGTACTCGTATCTTATTGCATCTTGAAGGAATGCTAATTGTAGTTTCTCTAGATTACCAGCAGTGTGAATAATACCAAGTAGAAGTGTTTGGCATTCAGCTTGTCATCCTTGCTTGTCCATATAATTCACTTGGATGATGTACTGGATTAACATTTTGTACTTGATAAACAAGTTGAACAAACGACTGGTCTTGAAATCTGTGTCAAGATGGCACATGCAGACTTTTTGGTCATAGTTCATACATAAAGACAGGAAGATGGATATTTAAGAGACAAGGCATATTTTTAATAACAAATACTTAGAGTTTTAGATTGCAGTGACTGATTTCATTGTATATATTTTCATACTGAAATGTTCTTTACATAAATTGCCACAGTGTCCAGAAAAAGTAAGTTAACTGTTGGCATGGAATGAAAGGGTTCCTTGTACCCAACATGAATCCTACAGTTTCCTATTCTTATCCTTGATATTCTCTCTATTTAGTAGCTGAATGCTAACCATTGCTGCCAAGTGGAATAGCACAGTTAGTTTTTGTGTGTAGTGCCACATCCTTTCGAAATGACGAAACAAAATGCCAAAACGCCTAGTCGAATGTGAATACATTTTAGGTACCTTTATTGTCATTGTTTTGCATAAGCTTTTTAAAATGTTTACATTTTGTTTAGAAGATTGTTGTCAAATGAGTTTTCACTAAGTTCATTTGCAAACCAAAAGCTAGACTTCATGTTGCAAGTATTTTGTTACACCTGTAACAAAAAAACAAACTACCAACCTTTGTGGTTTTATACTGAATTTGCTTTTTAATTTATTCTGCTGTGAGTATTTTTAGTTACCTGTCAGATTACACTTGTCAACTCTTAGTTATCAACAGTTGAAAGCGTACAGGGTTTAGACTTGAGGTGAATTGATTTATGTAGTTATGGTTGTACCATTGCACTTAACCTTCCTGAATCCCTGTAGAATAGCCTTAGATCCTTGTAGGCTTTACTAATGTACTACCATAAAATATTCACTGCAGACTGTAGAGCTTCATTGTTGCTGGTATTTTTCATTGTTGCTGGAAACACTCCTCTTGAGTGAGTGAAGTTTTACAATGGCAACATCCAGTGAGAACATTTCCCCTATTTCATTCGTAAAAAGATCCCTACACGTTACGAGTAATTCCAGGAATATGTCGTTTCTGAATCCTGGTAGTACAACAATTAACCAGTGTGCCTTTTCATGAATAATGTATTTCAGATCTTGACTTGAAACCAGACTCTACGGTCAGTTGTAATAAACAGTGGCTACTCACATATCTATGTGGTTGCTTGCTCTGTATAATTCCAGCAAAGAAAATAATTTGAATACTAGCTTAACTGTGCTGTGAGCTAATCCTGCATGTTACAATATACCAACTTTCTAATATTCTCTGAGCAACCACAATGTCTGATCTGTTTGGTAAGTAGAATGATTCTGAGGTTTTAATTTGCACTAAAAATGTGAATCAGCCCAACTTCCAGCTTTGTGTAGAACTATTAGCAGTTTAATTTAGTTACCTAATCCTTTTCCAGATATACAAATATTATTTTGTTCAAACTACATTTGTTGTTGATTGCTCACTGAATTAGTCTTCCCTTGTTTTCCTTAGTAATTCATATACCTGTTACATCCCTGGTAGGATGTTAAGTTTGTGCTATATCCTTCTTATTAAAACTTTCAAAATTGCCTCGGTGCAGTAAATTAAACCAACATAATAAAATTCACATAGAACTTTAGTTAAGTTGGGAACTGTCATCTAGGTTAAATATGTCCAATGTTAACTTAGAAGAGAACTGACTCAACTTGAAGCAAGATTATTACAGCACTGCCCAAATACTCCTCTCTTCTCCTAACATTCAGCCTCCAAGAGGTGTATGCTTGCTACCCCTGTATGAAGGTTAAAAAACACCCTTTCCTGGTAACAAACTGAAGACGTTGTAATTTAATGGCATTCACAGTGCTTGCAATAAAGAAATTTACTTTCACGAAAGTGAGAACTTCACACAGTAGGAAAAAATCAAGTCCGTGTATATTGTAGTAAGTTGATTCTTATTTCATGGTTCCTTCAAGCTTTACTTTGTTAACTTATTCAGAGGATATAAAATGCAGTTAGGTGATAAAATTGTTCTTGCATACTTAGACTCTATGGTTAATTTTTCTTTATCGCATAAGTGAACAAATTTAATCATTCCTAACCTCTGCAAAAATTTAGAATTAAATCACTGTCATTATCATGAATGTAGATATGTTATGTTGAACATGTTTCATTGCCATGCCTTGCAGGCAAATAAATTCTATTGTCAGACGAAGAGTATTCTGTTTCCTTGACTGGTTATCATGTATCATATACCACTAATTTGTAGATTATTGTTTTCTTCTTTCAACTTTAAGAACTTCCACTGGACCATATCTTCATGCCTCACAAAATGTTCTGGATGATGGAATATGGATTTAGTTTCATAGTACAATAAATCAACATTGCTACAAACCAATTACTGTAGTAATATGGTTAAACAAACGTTTTTTAATCATTAACAATTTACTAATTTCATAAAAGCCACTTATACATAGAACTACTTTTACTCGTTCCTACAAGATTACAAAAAAGCTCCTTTTACATATACGAGTCTCTTCAGTGACAGCTAGATTGCCCATTCAAGTTTGTTAACCAAGATGGTTAAGTGGTGCAAGGTAGGTGAAATGAGGGGTTGCTACCCACTTCTCAGTCTGCAAATCCACATTTTTTTTTTTTAAGCCGCAATCGATATGACACTTCTTAAGGCTGATAAAGCTGACTTTGCTCTGGTTTACTCATTCTTCAGCCTGTTTTTCTGTACTTTGGTTTAGTTTGGACAACTGTTCTAAAATGAAAAATATGCATTACAACAGACCTATATCTTGGGTAAGAATGTGTGTTTGTGGCCAATTATAGTGTTTGTGACAGTTGATTCTCATACGTTTCATCTTATTACAGGAGTCGGGTGCATGACAAGAATCTACCTGTCAGAAGTGTGCTGCATGTTCACTTTTGCAGTGGCAATTATAGCAAGAAGCAGAAAACATCCAAGAGGACTGTTATTTTTGTCAGGAAATAACACCTCCCTTCACTCCTCATCTTTCTTGGACATACAGTCCACTGATAACACAGCCCCCATTGCTGGGTCAGTTACTCTTTGTCCTTTCCAGGCTGCCCAGTCTGTGGGGAAACTGGATGTAACTGCAACATGTTTCGACCAAGAGCAGTCTCACGCTCTGGAATGGATCAGTGTTGGGTTCCACCTTGGTCTTCCTGAAAAGTAAAATCAAGGCAGTAGTGGAAAGGAGGTATAGTACTCATGAAACTAATCCACTGTGCTGTTTCTTTCAATCCCCCTTCAGGACCCTCAAAGGGGTTGTTGGCGAAGTTTTTGGGGATGGCTACAACTTTGCCATCAGTTAGGGAGAGGCCAGGCCTCTTCAAAATCAAGAACACAAAGTTCTTCTTCCTCTGGATAGGGCCAGGAATCTTCAAACAATTTCAACCTGTCACTCTAAATTGCAGCCACGTCCTAACAACTTGTCACTGCTGGTTGTGAGCAAGTTCTATTAGTCGATGTTAATCATGAAGCAACTGCTCCTCTGAAGATGTCAAGACCACTCAATCAACGAGGTTAGCCAGCAGGCATAATCCATACAAATGGGTCCAAGCTGACACTAAGTGAACACCCATATGAACACCTGAGGGGTTGTCGCCAGTCTGAAGACCAGGGCCTCAAACTGGTAAACAGTTCTGTTGTAGATGTAGTGGAGGTACTACTTGCAGCCCTGATTAATAGATATTTGAAAATACTGTACACTTTCTTTGCCTTTACAGAAAGTATGAAGACACCCTATTAGATGGAAACCAAAGCAGAACATGGGTTTCAGTCCCAAAAAGTCTGTGACAAATTTGTTCAGAGGCATGAGGTAATTGATCAGTCTCTAGTTTCCTGTTGACTTCACCAAGAAAAGTCAACTGCAGAAACCTGGAGAGGAGTTATTTGCAACTTCCAGTGTTAGCTTTTCCAACATGGCTCTCATCTTTGGAGACAGGGCCAGAGATGTGGGCAATTCTAGGGGTAAGCTGCAAACATGATTTGTTCAGAAGGGAGGGAAGCATGATCCTTGAAAGGTAGTCTGTCTCTCTCTCTTCTGTACTGATCCTGTGTTCTTCCTACCCTCCAGGACTCAAATCTCTGGCCGTGTCTTCAAAGGAATGGGCCGTTCTGGAAAAGCTAACACTGGAAGTCATAAATGGCTCCACTCCAGGCTTCTACAATAGACATTTCCTGAGAGAGTTAACATGAGACTGCAGACCAGGCACTGACCTCTCACCCCTGAACGAGCCTGATGCAGACTTGTTTTGAGATGGAAATTCAAGGTTCTGTGTTGGTTTCCATCTGAGAGAAGGTCTTTATGCTTTCTGTAAACTTGAAAGATGTGTACTGTATTTCCAAAAATCTACCCATCAGGAGGACTCCAGGGAGTACCTTGACTGGATCTGTAATAGAACTATTAATTAGTTCAAAACCCTGTTCTTTGAACTGGAGACAGCCCCTCAGGTATTCAGGCGAATGTTTACTTTGGTATCAACTTAGACGCATTTGCAAGATATGCCGTGTGTGTTATTTCAATGGTTGGCTGGTCTTGGTATCCTCAGAAGTGCAGTTGCTCCCAAACTGCCACAATCTATAAACTGTAAACTGGACAATGCCAGATTTCCAGCTCAAGCAGCAGGTGAAGTACTTAGGGCTGCTAATGATACACGATAGCTGGAAATTTATAAACCTGTCAACTTGGATTAGTAATCTAAGGGAGATGTCTGGGCAACTACCCAGCTTTGGAAGATCATTCTTGGTTACTTCTCATCTGTGGGAAAGCTAGTGCCTGACAGGAGTCTCCCCCAGCACTCTCTGCAGTAGTCCTTGATGCAGGATTGGTCTCCCAATAGCGATCCTCCTACACATCCTATGCCTCTCAGTCAGGAGGTGATGGATGATCTAGCTTGGTGGCCGGATAACAGTTATCTCTCTGTGGAAGTTTCCTTGAATTCCCTACCTCCACAGCTTGTTCTGTCTTTGGATGCATTGAAGGTGGGATGGGACACGCACCTCAAATCAAGCTTGATTTGTATTTGTGGACAGATGACTTTCATCTGCATATAACATCTTGGAAATGTGATCAGCACCCCTGGTCCTGCAAGCTTTCTGAGGTCATGTGATGGGTAACTTGGTAGTGTTAGAGCGACAACACCAAAGTGTGGCCTATATTATCATATATGGGACAGTGGTTTCCCTTACCCTCTGCTTGCTGAGAAAGCACAAACAAAAGTAGGCATTTCACCATGTCATCAAGCTGTCAGCCAGTAACATTCCAGGTAAGAGGAATTTTGTGGCATAACAGCCTGATGGCATGATGAAATGCTTGCTCATGTAACAGTTTTCATACCAAGCACTGGAGAAGGGAGACTATTGTCCCTTATTTGATAACAAATGCCAGCACAGCGGCATTGTTGCTCAAATACTACAGTGTGATTTATCGCACAATCTTTAAAAGCTTGTATGGCAAGGAGCACTAATCTCATTTCCAAGATGTTGAAGTGCACATAAAAATCATGCTCCTGTCCACATACATGAAGCATTTACATTCCTGAATTGTGTGTTCTTTCCCTTCTTTGATACATCCAATATAGAAACAATCCTGAAGGTAAGGAATTTAAGGAACTCTGATAAGGAGGCTCCTGTTATCTAGCCACCGAGCTTGATTGTCCCTCACCTCCTGACTGAGAGGCATAGGATGTGTAGGATGATCTCTGGAGGGGGACCAGTTCCTGTTTCAGACATTACTGAAGTGAATGCCAGTATATACCCCTTGGGGCACAAACTTCTCAAAGATGACAAGTAACCAAGAACGATCTGCAAAAGCAGGGCAAGTACACTGACACCTCTCTGAGCTTACCGATTCAAAAGTCTACAAGGTATAGTTTTCCTGCCACCATGTCTTATCAGCATGTTAACAGAAAGTTTACTCAAACTTACAACTTCCAGAGTGCCAACCTCTACTAAAACCATGTAGGAACACTTTCCTCAGGAATTATAAGATGACTTTCAATGCTCCTGAGACGGACAGTCTCCATTTGGAGTATCTGGGTATGCAAATCCTAGCAAAGCAAGTTTTGTAATAGAGACTATAATTTCACTGTTTCCCCAGATAAAATGATTAAAGAAACACTCTTGGCTTCCACATTTCCCAGGCTCTCTTCGGTCCAGTACCTTAACAAAGCTTCAAAAGTTGATTTGACATCTGGCACCAAAGATAATGAAAAGCCAAGAATCAACCTCATCAGGGGTTCTGGGCCAACTTAAGAACATCACATGCTTCTCAACGGGCCTGAGGTACAAAGCTACTAATCTCCTCTGTCCCTTTTGACAGATATAGGAACTGGGGAGACAGAGGGTCCCCTGGGTGGATCTGAAAATTCAGGCCTTCCTGTTGGGCAGTTTGAGTTTTCCATCTACTAAATAGTATACCTTGTACCCAGACAATGAACCAAAATTTGTTTAAATGGGAGAACAAAACATTGCTCTGTTTCTCTAACACAAGTGTGGAGTGGCATATTTCATGCCTGAATTCCACAGGCTGCCGTAAGCTATATCTGACAGAATAGTGGAAAAAAGATACAGAGGGAACCAAACCTCTGCCTAACACAAAAACACCGAAAAATGTTGAATCTGCAGGACTATTAAGGAAATCAAAGTTAACATCAGCTTGTGCAGATCAGGCATAACTATAATTACTGTAATGGTAATACAGAGGTGTTTCTGACCTAGGCAAAGCAAGGATAGGTGATGCATCATGCCACAGGTGCTGAGTGTTACCTTGACATACTGTTAAGACCTATTGACTCAATATTGGGATCTAGATACAAAAAGTTAAGACCTGATACACCTGCTTTTCCCTGTAACTGCTCACTAAAACAATGCCAAAACATATTTGCAGACAAAACATAATATTTACATTCCACAAACACTGACTGCAACATCATTATAAATACTATAGTTCTGTGAAATGAGATACAGTATTTACCAATAAACAGTTACAGTATTTCACTTACATAAAATTTCATAAATAATACTAAGCATTATAATGGCTAAAAGAATTCAACAGAAAATATCTCATTCCAATATAAAAAATTTCAATTTGTGTACAGAGTTTAGAAATGCACAAATACTCTGTGTTGGGACTTTTTCATCTTCTGTCTATAACCATCATTAAAGTGTATCTAATGAACTGTGAAAATGGCTACCACATTGTTGAACAACAAAGGAACCACAGCCTTCAGTACAAAAGCTCAAAGCATACTTAAATGACTTCACTTCAACTGAATGCTTCAAAACTCTGAACTCTTAGATATGTTATTATACTACATAATTGCCCTTTGGCATAATTATAATGCCCTAAATAGCAAAACTACAGTAAAACTGGAAGTCTACTTAAAAATATTTACACTACATACACTGAAGGAAAGTAACAATTGCACGTGCTCCCTGTACAGCTACGAGTACATACTTCTCCCAAGGAAATACTGTATAATGTTTTACTTGTTTAGCACCAATATCACTAAAAGCAACTACTGTACAGGTTAAGTACTTAGGCTTTAAGAGAATCTTATTAATACAACACATTTATAGCAATGAAAAATAAGATCCTCTATACTGACAACTACTGCTACTGACTGATTTTACTTCAGCCCCTCAAAACTACTTCAAAAAAGCTACATATATTTTTGTAGGATGCCTTAGTTCATTAAATGGAAGGCACACAGTTTATCTTTCTGATATCAATCATTTCCAACAAATAATACAGTAATTAAATACTTCAATTCCCTTTCTCTCCATTAAACTCCCAAAGGCTACCCACAAACTATGGAGGTGAAGAGAGAAAGTGGACATGTCAAAATACTAAAAATATTGAAGTGAAAAAGTATTCAAATCCAATGATGAGATGATACTGGACCTGTGGAATATTTACAGTACTAATCTACAAATACCTGTACAGTATACATACAGTAACAATCTGTAAGTGGGAACCAACATAAATGAAGAAAGTTAAGATTACAACACTGTACCACAAAAGCCCTACAATGCATTCTGGTAAGTATCCACAAGACCCAAGAGTTTTTCTGTTAAACTGGAAAAGATGGACCTCAGTTGACTGATTTCAATTAATGTGCCAGGAGAGCAGGTGTGACGGGTGCTGCCATTGCAGGTGTCGTTGTCCTCCAATGCACTGTCAATAAGCTGGCTCACAGTTGGATCTCCATAGTAGTAACTTATCCACCCTCTGACAGAAGTAAAGAAAAAGTAATGAGTCTTATAATGAATGTAAAATTTCTAAAACGTACAGTACTAAAATAATGAAAAATGTCACTGGCGATAAACTCAGTCCTGTTAATATAAATAACAGAGTAGTTTCAAAGAATATTTTCTGATATTGTGCAGTTAAACCAGTTTTGAATCAATATTCCATATTATTATTCAGTAGATAACCCTATTCAAGTGGAACAACCCTATAGGGGCCAATGACATGAAATTCAAGTTTTATACACGAAAATACCCTTACAGTATTCCTGTTTACTAATGTCAATAACTGCATGATAAAGACATCAAAATTAAGCATTATTATTTTAAAAAATAGCATCATTAGTTAACAGGTGAAAAGACTATTTCATTCAGCTGCCAAACATACAACCATCTTGGTTGAAATTAAAATCATTATTCAAATAGCATCATTAATCAGCAGGTGACAAGACTATTTCACTCTGTTCTAAAACAAGCATCTTGGGTGAACTTACATCATCATATCAGAAAGTTTCAACACTTTCAGTGGCCTGTACTGAAGGCTTTGACACAGGAATTCCTTGACACAAGGATTGTTGCCCTGCCGGTGTAGTTTCAGGACCGCTGCCAAGTCCCCGGGGACATCAAGGTTGTCCTTGACATCTCTAGTGACCTTTCCTTCTCTGGTGGTGGGAAAATAGGAAAATCACAGTCAATACAAGATGAAAATAAATGATTTTTATTTGTTCAACCTAGGTAAAACAGGAGGACTGAGGATAGGATCACATCCACTCCTTGTAAAATACAAAGCATTACTGAAAAGTTCAATAGTTTAAGATAAATTATTAATAAAATAACATAAAAGTTTTAACACGTGCGAAAGTTAATTTAGGTAGTTAAATCTTATCAATAATGATATGGTAGAAAGTTACAAAGACTGGGGAGTGACTAAAAAATCTAAAACAAAATGAATCCAACTTACAGTGGGCAAGAATGAAACGATACATTAGAAAAAATAGAAAGCAAAAGTCTAAAAGTAGGAAGCTTCCTGTACTTGCATTTGGGAGAATGAAAATATAAGGAGAAAACTAAGCAAACTTGAAATCTGCATAAAAACTACAGGGGAATATAAGTAATTTAGAAACTACAATCAAGAAAAATTTAGTGGGAAAGGGGCCACTTCATAAATCATGCAATCCAAGAAATCTGTATTCACCGATCTGGTGAGAGTACGGAAGGATACTGACAATATTATCAACTGGGGTTATAAACAGTAGGTTATTTTGCGTATTGACAAATAAATAGCTTTAATATTTGTGTAATATTCCTGTTACAGACTTTCTGGTTCAGTTCTATCTGATTTTAAAGCATTACAATTAGTTTCTACCTGTTTTAGGGTTTTTTGGATGAGATACAGTACATTGACATGAATACAGGGATCCACAGAAATAATGTACATTATTTCTTACATGAATGTGGACAACTGAAAGTCAACAATGAATTTTTGTCCATGGTTATTTTTGGAAGGTCCATTTAGTCTATCCAAAAAAAACCCTTTCTGTTTGAAAGGTGAAAGGCTATAATTTTCCTCAGTATGTTTATAAACAAATACTATATTCCTCAAAACCTACCCAGCAACATTGACGTTAATGGTGGAGATCCAATTGTGAATTTTCGTAATGGTCTCAGGAAAGTCGGAGAAAGCAAGACTTCCTAGATCTCCATCCAGGGAACGTCCAGTCACCGTTATAATCTCGTACACTGCTCTGATTAAGTATGCCGCTATTGGAATGAGTCAGAACATTAAAACATGCCACCAGGCTGGAAACCAGTTCTTTGCATGCAAGCAACTGAGAATTTATTTACACAGCCCAAGAAAGTTTGAATTTTCTCTTTTTTATTCTGCAGTTTTGCTTAAAACCAAAGATAATTTTAAAAATCACCTCTGGTTTTGTTCAAACCAAAGACCAAACATAAATAAATATAAAAATTAAATCACATATGACATCTTTCCAACAGACTGATAAAGAACCATCCAATGAAAGATTTTCCAGCACCTCTACAAAGTAATTTTGGCTTCATCTTGATATTGATAACATTTACATTTTGAGTAAAAATAATATATATATATATATATAATATATATATATATATATATATATATATATATATATATATATATACATACATACAAACATATGTGTATAAACCAAAAATACATACATACAAATATATGTGTATAAACAAAATTAACTGAAAAAAAACAGCATAAACTGAAAACAATATGCAAACTGACTACATTACCAGATGATTTTTTACACCATAACATGACACCTGAAAAGAACAGATACAAAAGCCATATCTCACCAAGCGTCAGGAGGGCGATGACCGTAACAGGATCAAGTGTGAGGGTAGAACTCCTAGACTCAGCCCCTACGAGAACGGAAGCCATGTGGTCTAAGAAGTCCCTCTCTGTTCTCGCCGTCAGTCCAACAGTCCGAAGGCTCTCCAACAATGGTACGTCCAGAAGTACATCTAGGATCGAAGATGTTACACTGGGTGTAGAAAGTGATGGTGATGGTGATGATGAAGATGGAGGAGACAACATTGCCATGCTAGCCTTCTTGGTATGGTAAAGGTTCTTCATGAAGGACATTGTCGATAAAACGTTTTCCACGTTCTTCACGACGTAAAGGATTTTCTTGGTGAAGTCATTGGCTGTCCCATGGTCTTCGCCCTCTTGCGACTTTGATGGAATTCTGTTTTCAGAAATTGTGTTGATTCTCATGTGTTCGTCTTCCGCAGTTTCTAATTCCTCCGGAAGGTCTACTTCGACGTCAGCCAGTGCGCTGAATATGTCGTCTCTTCTTCTTGTATTATTCCTGTTGAAGGTGAAAGTATCTAAATTGAAGGCAGATTTTCCCAGATTTAAAGAACTGGAGCCCTGCTGATGACCTGTTAAGCTCGAAGACCCATGATGAGCTCCTGCTGAGATCAAACTCTCCTGCTGAGCTCCTATTTTGCTCGAAATCCCCTGTTGCGCTCCTGTTCTGCTCAAAGTCTCAGGCTGAGCTCCTATTCTGCTCAGAGTCTCAGGCTGAGCTCTTATTCTGATCAAAGTCCCCTGCTGAGCTCCCATTCTGTTCGAAGTTTCCTGCTGAGCTCCTATTCTGCTCAAAGTCTCTTGCTGAGCCCCTATGCTGCTCAAAGCCTCAGGTTGAGCTCCTGTTCTACTCAAAGTCTCCTGCTGACTCCCTATCCTGCCCAAAATCTCAGGCTGAGCTCCTATTCTGCTCGAAGTCTCCTGCTGAGCCCGTATTCTGCTCAAAGCCCCAGGCTGCGCCCCTATTCTGCTCAAAGGCTCTTGCTGAGCCCTTATTCTGCTCAAAGGCTCCTGCTGAGCTCCTATTCTGCTCGAAGTCTCCTGCTGAGCCCTTATTCTGCTCAAAGTCTCCTGCTGAGTTCCTATTCTGCTCAAAGTCTCCTGCTGAGCCTTTACTCTGCTCAAAGGCTCCTGCTGAGCTCCTATTCTGCTACCTCCTGCTGGGCCCTTTAGTCTCCAGCTGGATTCCTGCTGAGTTCACAGCCTCAGAATTAGGCCTAAGGTCTGTCTTGTCATATTCTTCTCTGAATAAAACTCCTAAAGGGCTAGTAGCTTCTGCGCTCTGAGAAGTGTACAAGGCCCCAGCATCAGGAGAAGGTTTCAGATCGAATAACCTTTCTCCAAAGGCTTCTCTCAGTGGGCTAAATGCTTGATAGAATGGATGGGTCGCCGATGACCCCTGTAAAATCAGCAGTGACGTCACTGCCATCGTCAGTAATTCCAGTGGCCTCGCCATTCTGTGAATAACAAATACATAAAATTAATGCTTTTGTTACAATAATTCATTCATAACAGTATGTGAGAATCAATTTAGTTTTATTAGCTCAAGAATCAGAACTCATTAAGAATATTAAAACACTACAACAGGGTGGAAGAGGCATGAGAAAGGGTTACTGAATTAAAAATTACAGTAATAAAATGGGCGTTTTTGAAGACATGACGGATGAAGTTACTTTGATAGTTAACTGCATCTTTCTTTTACCTTGAAGTACATATAAAAAGAAGGTTCATTGTATGATGGGGTAGTATAAAGACGAATCAAATATCCATAAAAAACAAACTCAGAGTGAAATGATAAGTTTGGAAATTACCACTCATAATTAAAATTTTTATGTATTTCCTCTTACAAGGGCTATTCCGACGCCAGTTTTAATAGCCACAAATCAATCAATCTTACTGGGCTAGATGCCTAACAAGTTCTTTTTGCTCTTTCGTATGTGCATTTTCTGCCAGAATTGCCTATACTTTCCAAGTTTCCACGGTGGCCGGTAATAAATTAACAGGGAAAAAAAGTCACAACTCTGGCTGGGAAAAGTGTCACATTAATTTATGGTGGCCGGTAATAAAGTCAAGGGAATTCATAATATTTCTTGGGGGTCATTATCTTTATGATATTAACAGTCTTCTGTTCATGTTTATACGGAAATCCCCAACGGGCTTGTACTAAACACCCTACAAAGGTGGATACATGCCGGGTTAAAACCCTTGGGGGTCACTATCTAGGAAAGATTATTGTGACTTTTTTTCTGGCTTTTTTCCTGTGATTTTTTTTTCACCTAGATTCGTTTCCACATATATCCATTGCTTTCAGAAACATAACGACAAAAATACGAGCAAAAACATGGTTATATCAAGCTGAAGTTGTAAGATGACTTGCATAACGTCCAGACGACACAGGACCACTCAGGCACAGGTGATATTGGTTAACCGACTGACATGATGTTTAAGTGCCATAAATTTGCATCATACAATCTCCGATCAGCAAAACTGCAAATGAAAACTCTAAAAGAAGAATAATTTGCCTTTTTTTTATATGATTTTGTAATCAGAAGACTTTTGATTTGAGGAAGAAGTTGTGTTAAGAGAAAGCAGTGTCAATTAACACCACTGTTTATTCTTTCTTCTTCTTACGGTCGTTGAACCAGACCTTAACACCTCCAGTTTCCTGTGCTGCATCAAAATCCATCGATCAATCACTCATTTCTCATTTTACGGTGTATGAAAATAAGATTTGTTATCTTAAGGAAAGCAAACACGTCCAAGAAAGTATGTGCATAACATACGAGGGAAGCTTTTCAATGCAACAAGCACATGGTGCTCTCAGCCAAGGAACAAATGTGCCCGGATGATAAGCATTTTTCATAGGTAGGAACCTACTGTTCCTTTACTCTAACAAAGGTGTTTTTAAGCATAATCATGAGACTATCAACTCTTATACGACGAACAAGCGAAGCCAGTTCCTTGAATCATATAAGGACCCTTTCAACATAACGCACGTTCCAGAATTGAGCCAAAGCATCGACGTAGTCAATAAACTACTTATGCCGCTAACGGTCAGTTCGTAACGGGTCTCGTCCCTACACAGTGGATGCGCGCCAGTACCATAACGCAGGTGACCCACAGACACATAAATGTTTAGAAGTGTTTACACGCAGAGTGTGCATTTTGAATGCATCAATGCTCAATAGAGAGTGTCTGCATATTTACACTTTAAATAGGTATTAGACGAGCGGAAACCTTTCAGTTTTTCACAGCTCATTATCGTAAACACAATAATGGGAAGGCAGGATCTATTGATACAAAGAAGAATCAACAAATAAAAAGTAATAAGTAATGTTAACATTAAAATGTTTTCATATTCAAGGCTATATATGAACGTGCTTAAAAAAGGTTATATATATATATATATATATATATATATATATATATATATATATATATATATATATATATATATATACATACATATATATATATATATATATATATAATAGAAAATTTTGACACATTTCACCTTCACAAGAACTACAATACTTAAAGTTTTACGTAATTATGAAAAAATAGACATCTTTCCATTCCCATGAACACCAGATTTACAAAGCATTCAACATTTGATGTGAAAAAAAATGAATAGACAAACATATGCTTTCCGCCTTCCGATCTGTCAAGGACCTCAGAACTATAATCCCCAAAATCATCTGTTCAAATAATGCCCACGGCTGCGTTTCCTATAGACATAACTGTTCGCAACATCTGGGGGGAACTTTCGAAAACATTCCACAAACAGGAATTCGTATATTTTAGTTAATATAAAAACATTTTAAAAATAAAAAATCTAAATAACGTGCACTCATTATAAAAAAAGGATAATGTTTATTAAAATGCCTCAAGAAAAACCAATTATTGTTAAGTCTGTACCTTTGAACTGCTCTGAATTAGACGCATAGCCCACATTATTAGGCCTACTTCTTGCTTGCTGTAAATCAGAAGCAAACATGCGCTTGATCGTGAGAGGTGATTATCACTAAAGAAGAAATAATAAACTAATAAAAACTAAAAATGGATAAAAGTGCACTTTTAAACTTTCTGTTTCACAGCCAGGAAAATAACTAAATAAATTAATGTAAATTTTTTCCAAAACTCTTTAACCAACTAAATAACCCAAAATATTTCAGTTACCTTAAAAAAAAAAAGGCTTTGCTTAAAACTGAAGAATTAAACGAATTTCAGGACTGACGGTATACGGAAAAAATTAATGGCGATAAAGGCTGATCCTAGAAAACTTAAATTGTTGCTGCAAACATATAAAGTTACTCGTCATACAAACACCTAAACTATTTGGGACACAAACACTTTACACCTGTAATACGTGCGCCTAAAACATTGGTAATGCAAACAGTTCTGCAGTGGGCAATGCAAACATCCATATTCGGTGAGATATCCGACATAAAGGAACGAGTTGAAATGAATTTATTATTATTATTATTATTATTATTATTATTATTATTATTATTATTATTATTATTATTGCCAGTAACAGAATAATGATAATACACTTTAAGGTTCCTAATGCATTTTGATATTTTCGTTAATCGTCATTCTTTCCAGACGTAAACACTGTTTTTCAAATTTAATCGAACAGAGATATAATAATTCCGTGAGAGAGAGAGAGAGAGAGAAAATTTGCACTCAAATACAGCTGCATATATTATATATACAGAATCATAACACCATCATATGTATGTATATATATATATATATATATATATATATATATATATATATAATTATGTATATAAATATTCATATATATATATATATATATATATATATATATATATATATATATATATATACATATATACATACATATATATATAATGTGGATATGAATCTGTCTACAAATCAATCAAGAAAAATATTAATGTGCGCTCGAACCCCTCGCTCGGTCGTCAGCTTCGGAAACGGAGGAGACAGCTTTTCATCTACGTCACAACACAGCTTCTTCAGCCAGACTGAGCGAAAAGGCGGAACTGGGAGGATCAACCTGCGCAGCGCACTCTGCCATGACTCTGCGCATCCCACAGACACTCTCAATGCCTGGGCATCTGAGGTGAATGCCCAGCCAAGGTACTGAGGTATTTGCTTGACGGAAAAAAAATGATTTTTTGACGGTGTAATTGAATTTGAATTGAACTGAATATAGAATTTAGGTCGTAGGCCAAGCATTGGAACCTACGATGTCATTCAGCGCTGAAACGAAAAATTGACAGTAGAAAGGTTTGAAAGGTGCAACCTCGCAGTTGCACTGTGATTCAATTATCAGGAGAGGGTGGAAAGTCAGACGGAAGAAAGAGAATATGAAAGGAGGTACAGTAAAATGGAACGAAAAGGAGTTGCAGCTAGGGGCCGAAGGGACGCTCCAAAGGACATTAAGTATTGCCTACAGTGCACCGCATGAGGTACACTGACGGCACTACGGAGTTGACGGTGTAATGAATGATTTGACAAAGAGTTTTGCAAAGTTTGTTTTGGGGCTAGAATTGTATATCAGAAAGTTTTGGAAATAAATTTCCGAAAAATGTACAGATGCTAAAGATCAATACTTTGAAAATATGAATGGCTTTACAAAAAGTTTGCCTGCCATAAATATGAATTAGAAGATTTTGGAAATAAATCTCCAAAAAATGTAGATACTAAAATTAATATGGAAATATGAATCCTATTCTCAGCCAATAAATACTATTTCCGAAAAAAAAAAAAGTCAGTTTTAAAATACCAAAAAGCGAGAAAGTAAATAAATAAACACGAAACTACAAATGAAAATTAATTCCACTTGAAACAAGTAAAAAATGCGCAGAAGTTTCTTCGGTGCAATTGAGTTTTCTGTACAGCCGCTACAGCGAATAATCAAGGCCACCGAAAACGGATCTATCTTTTGGTAGTCTCGGTATAATGCTGTATGAGCCGCAGCCCATGAAACTTTAACCACAACCCGGTGGTGGCCTATCCTATATCGTTGCCAGAAGCACGATTATAGCTGTACTAACTGTAATAAATAAACTAAAACTACTGAGGCTAGAGGGGCTGCAATTTGGTGTTTGGTGGTTGGAGGTGGACGACCAACTTACCAATTTGCAGCCCTCTAGCCTCAAGTAGTTTTTAAGATCTGACAGTGGACAAGAAAAGTGCGGACGGACCAGACCGAAGCCGGCACAAAGGTTTTCTTTTACACAAAACTACAACTGTCCCAGTATTGCCAATGAAATACAGTGCACCGGATTACAAACAAGCAATGGAAGAATGATTATAAGTTATGTTTTCTTACAACATTATTATCACGCTTACTATCGTTCAAACCACTATGCTTGCTCACTTCTTTAAAATACGATCTGGAATAATGGAAAATGAAACACGGTTCTAGAACTGTATAACGTAAGAACTTTGGCAGGTTATACTACCAAAAACCTTTCCCACACAATCTTCCAGGAGGTACACTGAGAAACATTCAACGGAAGTATGCTTTAAGCAAAACGGCAAGCATTGACATAAACTGCAATAACTTCCGAATAGGTAAAGAAAAAAAAATTCCCGTAGGTGGGTCGGTAAAGCTGTGCACTTGCAAATATACAGTATATATATATACATATATATAATATGTATATAATATATATGTGTATGTATATATATATATATATATATATATATATATATATATATATATATATATATATTATTGAGTTAAGTTCAGACAGAAATAAAAGTATATGAATCCAATAACTTTGATTCTCTTCTGTGATATTCTGTCTTTGCTTTAAGAATTACCTCCTACCTATATTTCTAACTTCATTTTACACAATTTTTGACAAAATAACGGGAGAGTGTTAACTAACACTTGTAGAACCAGTAGAAGACTCAAACCAGCCTACGACAAAAATACGGGGTCCATTCTTCTGGAATAGTTACCGTCTCTTCATTCCCATTTTCTATACCGGGTGAAAACGCGTTGATGACGTCACTGCATAATCTGGATAAGCGTAACTGTTTTGTAATAAGTTATAACTGATTCGAGAATATGTGGGGCGGGGGGCATATTACAGGCGGGATAACACGCGCGCAACATATTTTACAAATTTGCCGTAACGCTATTAAATAGAAAAAAATCTAAAGTCTACAATATAGGCTCAATATTAATACATATATATATATATATATATATATATATATATATATATATATATATATATATATATATATATAAAACAGTTACAACGAGTTGTCATTTTGAAATTGCTGGTCAAATGCTTTATAAATTTGTGAAGTCAGCCATTAATATTTCTTATATATTTCTATTTCAATAACATTTGCTGGTATACAACTTCTTAGATAAAGGAGGCTACATCAAGATGTATATTAATATTTGTATCTCATGCATTACATATACATTTTATATCATAAAGTTAATGAAAATATGTTATTCATTATACACTTTTACCGCTATACACAAATTTACAAAAACATACATTGAGTTATATAAACATTTGCATATCATGCACTACTTACATTTTATACCATAAAATTAATGAAATTTATTATTTAATATACATTTTCATTTCTAGCACTGAATTATACAAATATAAATGATCATTTACCTTCGAACATAAGACTACAAGCTATTTCTGGTATGCACTATACATTTTAACCACTAGTACCATACGATATACAACTATCACCGTAGGGAGGTAGTGCTACAGTGCACCTCACGGGGTGCACTGTAGGCATTACTAAAGGTTCCTTGCAGCGTCCCTTCGGCCCCTAGCTGCAACCCCTTTCATTCCTTTTACTGTACCTCCATTCATATTATCTTTCTTCCACCTTGGTATCAAAACCTACCTACTCTCAATTTCCTTTCCAGCGCTGAATGACCTCATAGGTCCCAGTGCTTGGCATCTGGCCTAAGCTCTATATTCCATTCCATTCGAATATACAAAAACATGCACGATCATTTATCCCCGAAAGAAAACTAGGAACTATTTCTGGTTTTTCCTCATTAGTACAAGATAATATACGACTATACAAATATACAAAAGATCATTTACCCCAAACAAAAACTAAACCTGCAGGACTCATGGTTTTTCATCACTAGTACAAGATAATATACGACTATACAAATACACAAAAGATCATTTACCCCAAACAAAAGACTACAAGCAATTCCTGAGCTAGAACAACTAAACCTGCAGGACTCAGCTCAAGAATACGGTACAAGCACCCTCTTCCTGAGGTCCACCTACACAGGAATTCTTGGGATTCGTTGCTCGAGTGCGACCTACAGTTTGAGGGGGAGTTGAACATCCTAACGCCCTCCAGGAGACGGAGCTGGAGAAGTAAGGAGAAAGGTCCTCACGCCCACCCGACCGTATCGTATATCGGTTCGACCCCGCCCTCAGGATAATGCCTCACATTTTAGAGGTTCAGCTGACCTGTATACTTGTAGGTTTGGTATGATGAAATTGCAAGACAAAGCAGGAGTTGTTGTTGATATATATATATATATATATATATATATATATATATATATATATATATATATATATATATATATATTAACTTTAACTTTATCACATACACAATTGTTCTGTGCATTAGTAGAATTTCTAAAGGATACTTGACAGTGTGACTGTTTGTCCAAAAAGCTTATAACTTTTTCTAATAAATACTCCATTAGATACCATCCAGTTTGAATGAGGTCCTTTAGTAAAATAAATAATATATATATATATATATATATATATATATATATATATATATATATATATATATATATATATATATGAAGTGTGGCAGGCGTAGCTCAAAACATTGGAACCTAACCCCTATATTGAAACAGACCATTGTAAAGTTGCTATGGCACAAACTAAAGTCTGAAAACATTGGTTATTTGCTCACCAAACGGCGTAAGGTAACTAGCTGTGAGAACTGGCATGCCAGCAGTCACTATTGGCAAATAAATCTGAATGGTTGAAAACAAGGAATGAACATTTATAGTTTCTGAGTAATAATTCTTACAAGTATAGATAGATAGATAGATAGATAGATAGATAGATAGATAGATAGATAGATAGGTACAAGTAAGCGACCCTTGTGTACACATGAGTGCGGGAACCTAATTACTTTTATTTATTTAACGTGTTTTTTTCAGTAAAAAAAAGTTAACACGAATTCTAATGCTGTACAAAAATAACTATTAGGTTTGTGTCAACACACTAAGATGGTCTTCACAGAGAAATTGGTGTATTAATCAACATATACAAACTGAACTAACTTATAA